>NC_132917.1:76398682-76701712 GCF_047675955.1 Chlorocebus sabaeus | reverse complement strand
GGGTTTCACCATATTGGTTGAAGAATTTTTTTTAGAGAAAATAGGCAAACTTTCTCACAACATGACTTGAAAAAATCCTATTTCAATGTATAAATTCAGTGTGGCCACTAATGGTAATTAAATATTAATCTCATCTTTGCTAAGGCACGTAAAAGCTGCCTTAATGCAAGAAGAGGAAGAAGAAGGAGAAGAAAGAAGAGGAAGAAGAAGAAGAAGAAGAAGGAGAAGGAGAAGGAGAAGGAGAAGGAGAAGGAGAAGGAGGAGGAGGAGAAGGAGAAGGAGAAGGAGAAGAAGAAGAAGAAGAAGAAGAAGAAGAAGAAGAAGAAGAAGAAGAAGAAGAAGAAGAAAGAAGAAGAAGAAGAAGAAGAAGAAGAAGAAGAAGAAGAAGAAGAAGAAGAAGAAGAAGAAGAAGAAGAAGAAGAGGAGGAGGAGGAGGAAGGAGGAGGAGGGGAGGGAGGAGGAGGAGGAGGAGGGAATAAGGAGGAGGAGGGGGAAGGGGAGGGGGAGGGGGGGAGGGGGAGGAGGAGGAAGATGAGGAGGAGAGGAAGAAAGAAAGAAAGAAAGAAAGGGCAAAAGCTTATTTGTAACAGTCTCCTTCATAGGAAAGTGTTGGGGCTGGAAGCAACCCATCTATAACCTAAAGCCAATAATTATACTGAATTAAGTGTCCCTTGGTAATACAGGCTCTTATCAAACCCATGCTGAGCCTATTAAATCTCATTTCAATCTTAACAAGTATTCCCAGTCAATTTAAACCACAGTTTAGCAAGCTGCTACTCTCAGGCCTTCCCAACAGTCTCTTAAGAATGGAGAATTTACTGCCAGGGCCATTACACCTATCAGCATTTGTTAACCACTATTCCTTCTCAGAGAGCATTTCATTGGTTAGCGGCCAGGAAAACACTCAATGAAGTTTTCATTCTGTCAGTTCTTCTATAGTACCAGGCATATACATAATATAATTAAATGTCAAAGAAGTTTATGTGGTGTTTAAGTGACTAGAATGGATCCTAGATCTGAAAATTGGATTAGATATATGAGGTAGGAGGAAGTATACATTGTTTCACTCCTCATTCCAGACCTCAAAGGCTTCCACTAGCTGTGTTTATTATTCAATTACCCTATAAATTTATCTTAGTGCTTTATGAAGTTCAAATAACTCCATCTATCAAAAGGAGTATAAGTTATTTTAATGTTTTACTGCTCCAGGAAAAAAATAAACTCAGTGTTTGAAATACAATTCTTAGGAAACATATTTAATATAAGGGGAGTATGGAAAAGGGGGTTTTCCATGGGAGTATGGAAAACATAAGAAAAGCAAAGGTGTAAACCTGTTATGTAATAAAAGCAATTCAGTTTTACATGTTTTCCTATCCTTCATCCTTGCCAATTTCTAATCTTCCTGGTCAAATGTAGGCTTGCTTTCAGCTCTTGAGAATTTGGATTCTAATTGGCTGCCTCCTGTTGTTCAGGACAGGTAAAATAAAAATGAGATGACTTTGTCCAAAAATTGTTTCATAGAGCAAGCATGGGATCCTTCTCAAGATGGGTGCACAGGTCATACATACATGAAGCCAGTCCTTTTGGTGTTTATATCTCTCTTATGCTAACCCTTGCATTCTACATAAACATACTCACCTGCTAGACATGTACATGGCAGAAACAAGAAAGACATCCTGACTGAAATGAGAGCCAAAGGGAATAGGTTTTCCCACCAGATGAATGGCCTTAGCTAAACTTGCAATGATTGGCTGGCTAACACCTCTGAATTCTCAGACAGCTTGCTTTCCTCCCAAGAGTCCCCAGCCAATGTTGTTTTGTCCTTGCCCACATTTTCCTCTTCAAAATGCCTATTCATCCATCTTGGGCCTTCAAGCCTCTCAAGCTGCTTTGTAGCAACTATAAAATTGGAAAACACACAAAGGCAAAAGAACTACAGGGTGCTAATGTTTATTTTTTCTCTGCTAAGATTTACTCATGCACACTTGAAAACATATTCATTGGGTGCCTATGTCAGGAACTCTATATTATAGCATGTTAGTAATAACCTTTTGCAGCAAAGCCTTAACAGAACGAAGTTAACTATGGAAATCCAGGGTTTGTGACTGGTACAAGGTAAGGAGGAGGTTAAAGTGTGGTGCTGGACAGGGTGGGGTGGGGGTACTTCGTTAGAATAAGGACTTTTCATTTTCGTTTCTATATTTCAATGAGTCACATCCAAACATCTGATTTGTTGTCAGTGAATCTAATTATTAACTTTTTTTTTTTTTTTTACCAGTGGTTACAATATTACCAGATGTGCTATTAAAGAGTGTGGTATTTCTCAGAATAACCCACAGCACGGGTCAGTGAGAAGAGAGAGTGGGTCATGTTGTATAATAACTAGAAGTAAACCTCTTAAATTTTAATTCCTTGAGAAAGCACATTCACAGGTAATCTCTATGCTTTTATTGTTTATCCATTGATTTCAAAGCATCTTTTACATTAAGAGGCCAATAATCCTACTGAAGCAAGAACTTTAATATTTTAGTAAAACAAATAGAAACTAAGGTCAGGAAGTTAAGTTACACCAGGTTGCAATCCATGGACTTTTATATTTGGAATATAATTTCTATAGATTTTCTAACTTCTTGGTAAAAGCAATATGTTTAGACATTTGTTTTGCTTATTCATTAACCTGTATTAATACCTCACTGTGCAGCAGGATGTTTACATAAGTGATCTCAAAGCAATTTTATCAATAATAGCTAAAATGCTAAAACAAGCACCCATTCTTACAAGCAAATCAAAAACATAAGAGCAAAAATGATAAAATTCAGTGTGATAAGATTATAAGAAAATAGTTATTCCATTTTATATCCTTTTGGTGAAATTAGGTTATATTCTTTTGGTGGAAGCATAAATTAGAAAAATCTGTTATTGAGGATAATATTACAAAATGTTCAAATTTTAAAAATAATTAGCTTCTTAGAATTTACCCTTAAGATATCATCAAGGATTGGAATTGTCACTTACAAGAGAAAACAAAAACTGTTCAGTTAAAGGAGAATCGTTCATCAATTAGTGAGTGGGTGTGGTGTGCCGCTCATTTTCAAGATGTTGGGACTATAGTGATTAACAAAAACTGACAATATCTCTGTCTTCATTTCATTTACATTCTAGTGGGGGATGTAGAAAATAAAATGAGTAAATCAATATGGAACATAATATCAGTTGGTGATACATGCTATGAAGAAACATAAAGCAGAATGGAGAACAAGTCACAGCTGATGAATTTTTTATAGGTTGGTCAGGGCAGGAGTCTGTGAGGTTTGAATAGGAACTATATAAAGTGAGGAAAGGTACCGTGAAGCTATCTTGGGAAAGGTCTAACATTCTGAAAACAAAGTCCAAAGACACTCAGAAGCAAGCTCAGCATGTCCAAAGATTATTAAGCAAGTAACTGTGGCTGGTTCCACATGAGAAAGCAGAGAAGAGAAATACATCAGGAAGGCAGCACAGGCCACTCGTCCAGGTTCTTGTAGGCCAAGGCTTGTATTTGGTTTTTATTTTCAGGGTGATAGTATGGCATGGCAGACACTAAGCAGAGGAGTGCATGGTCTGACTTACATTTAACCAACGGTAGGGGTGGCAAGAATGAAAGAAGAGAAATTGCTCTCATAGACAAGACAGGAATTAGTGCTTGTCTGGCTGAGGGATTAGCAGGTGAAGGGTAGGAAGTGTGTAGGTTACAACTTTTTTTCCAAAGTTACTAGGATTTTCTGAGGATTTGATGTAGTTTGTGAAAATGAAGAGTCATGGAAGAGTCCATGGTTTTAGACCTGAGCACTTAAAAGAAAGAGCTGATACAACTGATAAGGGAACACTGGAGAGGGGGCCAGTGGGAGTGAGGGACTGCAGACATCAAAGTCCACACTTAGGAAAATACTGAATGAAAATGGAAACCATTAAAGCTGTTTTATAAGGTATAAAGCTTACAAAACAAAATGTACAATAGGATTGCAGGTATGTGTATGTGTAGGAGACTGACCACGGATAAAAGGATGTTAGTATTATTTATCACTGGTTGGTATCATTATAGCTGACTCTGATTTTCTTCATCATTTTCTTCTCTATTTTCTAAATTTTTTTTATACTATAAACATGTGTATTGAATCAGGGGAAAAATCATTTGAAATAGCTTTGAAGATCATGGAGAAAGATAATTGGGGTAAAATATGGTTGAGAAAACCCAGCTGTTTGAAAATCACTCTAAGCATCTGACAAACACAAAACACAGCTGGTGTGGAGGACAGAGATATTATATAATTTGAATTCTTTACTGTCTCTGCTAAAATGGAAAAGAAATGGAGGAAAACATCTTTTTAACATGTGAAGATTGCCATCTATTTTCCGAGTTGAACTGAAAAAAAAAAAAAAAAAATGTTCGGCAGAAAATACTCAGCAATTCCTATTGTTTATGAGTTTCCTGGTGGAATGTGTTGTAGGAAAGTGGCCTGGCCAGACAACATTCCACCTTATTTGGGCAAGTAATGGCATATTCCAGAATCATCCTATACCAGTTCTAGAAGTTTGGAAGTGGACTTCAGAATACTGGTTTTTACCTTTCAAGAAAATAAAAATGTGATAAAAAAATAAAAAATATTAACAGTGGTTTTCCACATATGAAAATAGGATAAATTATATATATGCATCAATAGATAAAAGATAACCCCCAAAATTGTGATTGTGTTTCTTTTGGCATGATTAGATTTTAGGTAGTTCCTGTCTCTTCTTTATAGGTCTATGTATTCTTTACCCCCCCCACACCCAAAATCAATGTATATGTATTTTCAATGTAGTAGGAAAATATTTTTATTGTGAAAAAGCAATGAATGAACATGATACATAATTTTTAAATGAACGTAAAAGAAAATACATGAATAAGTAAGAAACAAAGAAAATAGATGGGCTGCGGTGGTTCACCCCTGTATTTCCAGCACTTTGGGAGGTCGAGGGAAGTGGATCACGAAGTCAGGAGATTGAGACCAGCCTGACCAACACGTTGAAATCCCATCTCTACTAAAAATACAAAATTAGCCTGGTGTGGTGTCGCATGCCTGTAATGCCAACTACTCAGTAAAACTGAGGCAGGAGAATTGCTTGAACCCGGGAGGTGGAGGTTGCGATCAGTCCAGATCGTGCCACTACACTCCAGCCTGGGCAACAAAAGTGAAATTAGGTTAGCAAAAAAAAAAAAAGAAAAGAAAGAGAAGGAAGGAAGGAAGGAAGGAAGGAAGGAAGGAAGGAAGGAAGGAAGGAAGGAAGGAGAGGGAAGAGAAGAGAAGAGAAGAGAAGAGAAGAGAAGAGAAGAGAAGAGAAGAGAAAAAAAGAAAAGAAAAGAAAAGAAAAGAAAAGAAAAGAAAAGAAAAGAAAAGAAAAGAAAAGAAAAGAAAAGAAAAGAAAAGAAAAGAAAAGAAAAGAAAAGAAAAGAAAAGAGGCCGGGTACGGTGGCTCACACCTGTAATCCCAGCACTTTGGGAGGCCGAGGCAGGCAGATCACGAGGTCAGGAATTCGAGACCAACATGGTGAAATCTTGTCTCTACTAAACATACAAAAATTCGTCAGACGTGGTGGCACTTGCCTGTAATCCCAGCTACTCGAGAGGCTGAGACAGGAGATCTCTCGAACCCGGGAGGTGGAGGTTGCGGTGAGCCGAGATCACGCCATTGCACTCCAGCCTGGGCAACAGAGGGAAACTTCATCTCAAAAATAATAACAATAATAATAAAATATCGAAACAATGAAAATAAAAATAAATAGGAAATCATTATAATGGCAAACAGAAATCTCCAAAGTTGATTTAATTGTATAACTTTGCACATATATATACATATATATGAAGGTTTATAATGTGTATTCTAGGAACATATTTACTTATAACTATCTGTTTCTTCACTACAAAATATTCAACATTTGTGCCATGTTAAACAACAAGGGTGTACCACAATTCATTTGTCTTTGCAGTTGAAAATTTGTCATAATTTATAATATTTCAGTGACCATTCCCATAGTCAGTGTTGATTATTTTCTTTGAATCAATTTTGTGAAGTAGAATTGTTAAATGACTAAGTAGGGTCTTTAGCTCCATATTGCAGGTAGATTTGTAGCAGTTAACACACACCCATGAATGTAGAAGCAGCCTATTTTATTTGATCACACTTCACCTACAGTGCATTTTATAAAAATGTTTTCAAATTTTTCTCACTGATAATTTGTTGATGTCTCATTAATTTTTAATTGATATTTCTCTGTTTGCCAGTGAATTTTTATATGGGCATAAGTTTATAAGTCATTGGTAATTTTTTATTTATGAAATTCATTTTCAGGTTCTTTGTGCATTTTTCCATTGAGATGTTTATCTTTTCTAAGTACAATTATATATCAAAAATCCTAAACTGCTATATGTCATTATAATACATATATGCCAATAGATTGATACATTGTTATTTTCTTTTGAATTTTTACAGTATCTTATCACCATTCTAAAATATAGATTTTAAATTTTATACAATTTTTAACTTCTATTTCAGTATTACTTTGTAATATATTTATTTCAAGTTTATAAAAATGTTCAACTATTTTATTCATTTATAAATATATTTTATTTTTATTTAAAAACAATGTTTTGAGACGGAGTTTTCCTCTGGTTGTCCAGGCTAGAGTGCAATGGCACGATCTCGGCTCATTGCAACCTCTGCCTCCTAGGTTCAAGAAATTCTCCTTCATCAGCCTTCCATGTAGCTGGGATTACAGGCATGTGCTACCATGCCCTGGTAATTTTGTATTTTTAGTAGAGATGGGGTTTCACCACATTGGTTTGGCTGATCTTGAACTCCTGACCTCAAATGATCCACCTGCCTCGGCCTCCCAAAGTGCTGAGATTACAGGTGTGAACCACCGCACAGGCCGGTTTTATTTTTCATGTATGCATCTCGTTTAAGATGTACAAAATAAGATCTTTTAATTTTACAGTTTGAGGTAGGTTCTACTTTTCCTTTTTCAGAGTGCCTAGTTATTTGTTTAATAAAGCCCTTTCCCACTTATTTGAAATATCAACCTCATTGAAAACTGAATTCTTCATTGTGCTTAAATGTATTTCTAAGTTTCGTGTTCTACTTTCAATATTTTGCTTTGTTCTGTATGTGCATCTAAGTTTCATTGATTGTATCCTGAACAAGTAAGAGGAAGCCTGAGAAGAAAGAGGAACTACCTTCAAGGCACTTAGAAATGTTTTGTTTTGTTTTTTCTTTTCCTGGCGGATATGTGATGGTTTAACATACTGCTTCATACACGGTGTGTGTCGTTAGCATCTTAAATCTCAACCTCTGGGTGCGGATTTTAGCATTAAACTAAAGAAAAGATCACTTTGAATTGTCCTAAAAATTAATTTAAATGAACACCCAATTAAGTATATGCTTCCTTATTCTCACTGGTAGAAGGAGAGCATAATATATTTTCAATAAGTTTGATCTGCATGATTTATGTCCTAAATTTCTGGTTTTACTCTTTTTGTCACTTGGAGCAAATCTTCAATATGTTTAAATCTATGATACTTGAGTCCCTGAATATTGTAGAACCTCTTTTGTCACCTTTATATAAAACAATAGTTTATTTAAGTAGCTTTTTCTTTTAAAAGTCAGTGGTTTATCCCATTATCCCTAGCTTTCCACTGGCTGTGGCAGACAAATTGATGCCAACACAATTTTTGTTCCATCATAAGTAAGTGTACTTTGCTCTGTCCATCTCCATTTGGATGTTTGTACACATTTTTTAGGGCTTTTTCCCACAAGTGGAATTTTATTAGGATATTCTCCACTCATTAAAATTATAGACTATCCAACCTCTAAACAAAGAGGTTAAGGGCCTTGATTCCTGTCTCCATGAGGCTTCAATCTTCATTAAAAGTTTAAGTAGCTTTTCAAGAGGTTTTGAGAAGAACGGGCTTTGTTAGGCCAAAAAATAAAAAATAAAACAAAGGTCACAGTCAATTTCCCACTTTATGACAATGGGTGACTATTGATTTTTATTATAAATGACAGGCAACTCAAATATTTAGAAAATTGTCAAAGTTCTGCTATTTAGTGATATGATTTTCTACATTCACCTAAATTATCTTGTGGCAAGCTTAAAAAAACTATTAACAAATCAAACTTTGAGCAGTTTGGAAAGTGCTTGTCTGTTTAATAATTTTTATAAAACAATGATTATATATATATCTTGGCCGGTTAAAACAGATACGCCACAAATCAGGATAGAGTATGGCTGATACTTGGATGTGTCATAACTTATTTATCCAGTCCTATATGGTGAATAATCTCCAGTGTTTTGTATTTATGAATAATATTGGAAGTTGTACGTGTGTATGTGTGTTCTCATGTTTTCAAAATAAAATTTCAAGCAACTCAATTATCAAATCAAAAAGTAGACATATAACAAGTTTGGATACATAGTCCCCAAAGATTCTCCAGACATAATACATTTTAAAATCTCGCAATACAATAGGATGCCTGTTTCTACATAATATCATCAACAAAGTTATTATCACTGTGTCAGGGGTGCCCAAGACCATCTCCAGGTTTAGTAGGAAGACTTGGAGGACTCAGCGTGTAGTCACACTCACAGGTCCAATTTACTGCAGCAAAACGGAACAAAGCAAAGAAAAACAGCATTTGGAGTAACTTTGTAGGAAATCAGGTGCAAGCTCTCAAGAGCCCTCTCCAAGAGTAACACAGAAAGTGCTTAATTCCTCAAGCAATGAGTTGTGACAACACATGGGAAACGTCTACAAGAAAAGCTCACTAGAGACTCGGTCTTCAAGTTTTTGTTGCGGGCTAGTCATGTAGGTACCCTCTATCTAGCACATACTCAAATTTCAAACTTCCAGAGGAAAATCAGGTTTTTGGCATAGCGTAAAACATGTTGTTTGTACAGATGTTTCAGGGAACGTGAACCACTGTTATTAGTTATGGTGAAGGAAACGTTCACAATATCCAAGTTCCCAGATGCCAGCCAAGCGTTAACCCTTGTAACTTGTAAGCAGGATCTTATGAGGATAGCATTTTTAGACCTGTCATGTTAACTCTTTTCTTCAAATACTCTTTAAAAAGCTTTTCACTGATTTTATTTCCTTTGGATATGTACCCAGTAGTGGTATTGCCAAATCATCTGTTAGTTTTATGTTTAGAGAAACCTCTATACCCTTTTCCACACTGGCTGTACTGATTTACATTCCCATCAACAATGCACAAGGTTTTGCTTTTCTCCACAACCTCACCAATATGTATTTTTTTTTTTCTTATAATAGTCATTTGAACAGGTGTAAAGTGATATCTCATTTTGGTTTAAATTTGCATTTCCCTGATGACCAGTAATGTTGGGCATTTTTGCATATATTAATTGGCTATTTGTCTTATTTTGAGAAATGTCTATTCATATCCCTTAATCACTTTTAAAAGTGCTTTTAAAATGACTTTTAAAATCAGGTCATTTGTCTTTTGCTATCGAGTGGTTTGAGTTCCATATATATTTTGGATATTAACCCTTGATGATACAAATGGTTTGCAAATACTTTCTCTTATCCTGGAGGTCGTCCCTTCACTATATGTCCCTGGCTATGCAGAAGTTTTTTAGATTGACATAATAGCATTTGTCTGTTTTTGCTTTAGTTACCCATACTTTTTGCTTCATATGCAAAAAATAAAAATAAAAATAAATCATTGCCCAGACTAATGTCATGGAGCTTATCTCCTGTTTTCTACTAGTAGTTTTACAGTATCAGGTCCTACATTTAAGTTTTCAATCAATTTTGAGTTTATTTTTGGGTAGAGTATAAGATAAGAATCTAATTTCCTTTTTCTGCAGATGAATATCCAAGAGTCCCAACACCATTTGTTGATGAGGCTGTCCTTTCTCCATTGTGAATTTTTGGCACCTTTTTCAAAAATTAATTGACTCTAAATGTGTGGATGTATTTCCAGGTTCTCTATTCTGTTCCACTTGCCTATGTGTCTGTTTTTAATACCAGTATTGTGCTGTTTTGATTAGTATAGCTTTGTAGTCTACTCCGAAGGAAGTCAGGTAGTATGATACCTCTAGCTTTGTTCTCTTGGATCAAGATGTCTTTGGCTCTTTAGGATATTTTGTGGTTCCATATAATTGTATATTTTTTTTCCTATTCTGTGAAAAATGCCATTGGAATTTTGATAGGGATTACATTGAATCATTTTGAGTAGTGTAGATATTTTTCCAGTTTCAATTCTTCCAATCCATGAACACAAGATATGTTTCCTGTAATTTGTGCTCCTTTCCATTTGTTTTATCAATTCTTTTTGTTTTTAGTATACAGATCTTTTACCCCATTGGTTATTCCTTATTCCAAGAATATTTTGTAGATATTGTAAATGGAATTGTTTTCTTGATTTCTTACTTGTATAGTTTGTGTTTAGTGTATATAAATGCTAGAGATTTGTGTATGTTGCTTTTATATCCTACAACTTAATTTATTAATTCTAACAGATTTTTTTTTTTGGTGGAATCTTTATGATTCCACCTGACAATAGGGACAATTTAATTTATTCCTACCCAGTTTAGATGCTTTTTATTCTTTTCCCTTGCCTAATTGCTCTGGCTAGAACTTCCAATACTATATTAAATAAAAGTGGCAATAGTGAGCATCCTTGTCTTGTTCCTGATTTTAGAGAAAAAGTTTTCAGCTTTTTACCCTTGAATATGACGTTGGTGATGGGTTTGCCATATATCGCTTTTATTCTGTTTAGGTGCATTCCTTCTATATCTACTTTCTTGAGAGTTTTTATCATGAAAAGATGTTGAATTTTGTCCAATGCTTTTCTGCATCTATCGAGATGATCTTATAGTGTTTGCCCTTCATTGTGTTAATGTGGCATATCACATTTATAGATTTTGGTACGTTGACACATCATTGCTTCCCAGGCATAAATCTCACTTGATCGTGGTGAATGATTCTTTTAATGTGCTGTTGAATCTAGTTTGCTGGTATTTTGCTGAGGATTTTTCATACGTGTTCACCAGGGATGTTAACCTGTACTTTTCTTTTCTTATAGTGTCCTGATCTGGCTTTGGTGTCAGGGTAATGTTGGCCTCATAAAATGGGTATCCAAAGAAAATGAAATCAGTATGTAGAAGATATATCTACATTCCCATGTTCATTGAAACATTATTCATAATAGACGAGAGATGGAGTCAACCTGTGTCCATCAATGGGTGGATAAAGAAAATGTAATGTATATATATGTTTGTGTGTATATACACATATATACATATATACCACATACATATGGTATATATAAAATGTGGTTTGTATATATATACCATACACACACACACAGAGACACTATATATATATACACACACACACATATAGATATAGGTATATATGTGGTCCTCTCATATACTTTAAATAATCACTAGATTATTCTTAATACCTACACAATATAAATTCTGTGCATATAGTCGTTATAATGTATTGTTTAGGGAATAATGACAGTAAAAAAATCTGTACATGTTCAGTTAGACTTTTTGTTAATTTTCTTATATACAGTTGGTTAAATTCATGGACATAGAACTCACAGACTTGGAGGATGAACTGCATATATATTTCAAAGCAAGACATTGTATACAATAAATATATGAAATTTATTTGTCAACTAAAAATGATATTTTAAAGGGCAAAACACACTTTGCATTAACTTAATTTCTTTGGTTATTTATGGATTTTGGCACCTTTTTCTATGTGTACTGATCATTGCCTATTCATATATTTTGTCCACTTTAATATTATTGTTAGTAAAATCTCTGGGTATTGAGCATGTTATCACTATATCTGCCATACATGTTTAAGCTATTTTTACTTTAGCTTACTATCTGCCATATAGAAATATCTTTATTTGCATAAAATCTGGCAATATTTTTCTTTATAACTTTTAGTGAAGTCACACCCACCCTTAGATTATTAAGATATTCTTCTATCAATGTCTACACACTATTTAAATTTAGCATTTAAATCTTAATTTTTCTAAAACTGTGGTTCTTAACCAGAAATCATTTTGGCCCTCTAGGGGGACTTTTGGCAATGTCTAGGGTCAATTTGGCTGTCTGACCTGGGGGATTGATGCTACCGACTCTGGTGGGTACAGTCTGTGAGGCTGCTTCACATCCCACAAAAGTGCAAAACAGCTCACCATAGCAAAGAATTAGCCAGTCAAAAATGTCACTAATGTCAACTTTGAACAACCCTGCTCTGGAATAAGAAGAAATCAAACAAAAAAATGTAAATATTAGGAAAACAGATAAAATTATTGTTCTTCGAAAATAGTATAGGTGCCTGTGTAGTAAAATCAATAAAAAATCATACAGAATTAATAAAGCAATTTAATTAAGTCTAGATATAATATAGAGGTGAAAATGTTTGCCTATACTTGTAATAACTGAATTTTTTAAATAAAGAAAAGAATATTATTCACAACTGTAACAAAATAACTGGAATACCTGGTAAAGCTGACTAGTTATATGGCAGTATTTAGGGACGGTAGTGGTATTCCCAATTCTTTGTTTTTCCTAATGCTCACTTTCTTTCCTCTCTGACACATAACTTCCTTTCTTACTAATGCAGGTATTTCTTATCTCTGATCTAAGGACACAGCTCCTTTTCTCTTCTGAGTATAAGAAGCAATCAGGTAATCTAACAAGGTCTGATTCAATAAGCTACAAGTTTACATAGTAATCTCTGGTTACTTTGAAGTAAACTCACCTCTGACCTACATATGAACTGCTCATCAATCATTCCATAAAATCAAACCTTCACTCCATGTGGGATGTTGCTCAGGAGACTGACAATGGTTTTTACATTTCTTAGTTACTGGTTGGACTTCCCTAGCCCCATTTTAGCTTATGCAGATTACTATTAGAGACACCCAGAAAAATCGTCTCAAAAACGTGAGTGGGACATTGTTGCACTAGTATTTTGAAGTCTTAGAAATCTTTTCTGTGTCCCATAGAAACAAATACTATCCCACTAATACTGTATTCCCTAGATCATACAAATTGCACTTGTGACCTTCTTATAGGCTTACAGCAATACAGTTGTTTCTCAGAGGTCTGAGTTTTATCCCAAATCATCACTTTGCCTACTGGATCCCAATTCACTGTTTATGAGTTCATACTGGTGGGGGCAAAATGTGCCCAGTTATGATGAAATGGAAGACACTTTGCAAAGTCTGGCAACGTGTGAATCATTAACTCTTCGTCTACCGTATCCTGTGTTCCCTCTTCTGCCTTTTTCCCTGGTAGCCCTCAAAAGTTACGGACAGCACAGGGAAGAGAAAAAAGTGCTACATTATTACAGGGACTTCTCATATAAAAATACAATGTAGCTCATTGATGCCTAGATATTTTCCACAAATATTTCATCAAAATCCAACTTATCTTAAAGTGCATAGTTAGAACAAAGGCAATCTGAAAAAAAAAATAAATACTTGATTCCTTTTCTTTGGGAGTTGATAAACGATTTCTGTAATTGGCCAAAGAGTAAATATTTTAGGCTTTGTGTCCAAGAAAATCTATGTCCCATCTACTCAACTCTGTCATTGAATAGCCAGGGGCATTTGTTTGCTAAACCATGACCCACACCTTTGGTATCTAAACACTCTGATACTGGGAAGGGTCAAGGAACAATGAACGATATTGACAATGCCAAGAGGTGAGTGTTTTCTCTAAAAGCTAGAGTATAAGTAAGTTACACTATTAACCTCATTCAAGGTACCCCTGGGTCTACTTGCCTAAAGCCTTGAGTGAAAATATGAACCTGTAATTCCAAGTTCTATGTGACATTCAGAAAGTTGTTTAATACTGTTAAAGCCTTGATTTTCTCACTGGCAAATGAGTAATATTTTCAGAGTAGTAGTAGAAAAGAATCAGTGAAGACTTCCACTTTCCATCAAGACAAAGTAACAGAGACAGGATTCACCCTCCACCCATAACAACCAAAAACCTAGGCAAAATATATGAAACGATGGTTTTCAGGACAGTGGACATTAAGAAATGCAAGAGTGATCTCGCTCTACTTTACTGCTTTGAATGTGTTTCCAAGCCACAGTGCAGGAAGTAACCAGATATATACTGAGGCCGGAGAATGGCGTGAACCCGGGAGGCGGAGCTTGCAGTGAGCTGAGATCCGGCCACTGCACTCCAGCCTGGGCGACAGAGCTACACTCTGCCTCAAAAAAAAAAAAAAAAGCTAATTCTCTAAATTGAGGATAGAAGGAGTTGAGAGTCCTTAGCACCTGGCATTTACAGGAAAATATACTAAAGGAGGGAGAGTTGCACAAAGAATTCTAGAAGTCTATAAGAGGATCTTCATTTAGTATTCAATAGAGAACTGATCATTAGCAGGAGCAACGTTACTACTCAAAAAGCAGCTTCTCTTGCATCACATGTTTTATTCTCTCACTGTTGCCAGAAGAATTAATATAGCTTACCTTGTGCCATCGGTATATGATTGAATGTGATACACACACATACACTCACATGCCTTTCCTAATATACTACAGACTCTTGAGGGATTGATGTATGTCCTTCTATCTTTGGATCACCAGAGTTCTCAGCAGAGTGTCTTGCATGAAAGATGTGTCAGGTAACGGATTCCTAGAGTGGAACATTAGCCTTCTATAACCACTTTGCTCCATTTTATAATATTCCTGGTCTCTGAGGGTTGGTATTTAACTTAATGTGTAAAGTGGCAGCCTATGACTTTCATCTTAAACAGTGAAGGTATTTTTATGGTTATTTTGTTGTTTTTAAGCTGACTTAATTAACATTTTTTAAATTCTTAAACATAATTATACTACAGATAAAGTATTGTACCAAAAGCCATGTATATGATCATCTTTTCTTACTCTGCAAGCTCTCTTTTTTAGGACTAGCAAAACTCTATTTCTCTAACTATGGGCATTTATAATTTAAGTATTCTGCCTGCCTCCAGGTTTGTATGCTTAGATAAATAAGAGCTGACTTTCTTTCTGAAATGGAACAATATAATGGAGAAAACTGGAAAGTAATGAAATTTATGACCCAGACCTGATACAAAAACATGAGTGGGTGATAGGCTAAGCTAGTTAAGAATTTTTTTGTTTGGTTTTTCATTTTGCTTTTCCTCAAAAATTCTCTGGGGTTTGAAAGTCTATTTCGTATTGGAAACCAGCTTATTCCAATGTTTTGACTTGATTTCCTGTGACAAATACTGTTGGCAAAATAAGTAAGTACACCTCTGAAACCCGCAGCCTATCTGCTGTGTATCTGTAGAATGTAGCTCTACATGTCTGATTCTGTCACCAGTTTGCACTATGGCATTTCTCCATATGAGGTTATAATAAGTACTGAAATTGTCTTTACCTGGTTCTCACAGCTTAAGAAAGATTTGTGTATAATTCTGAAGCATTTACTGTGTTTTCCCTTGTCCTATACATGCAGTAGGATGAGATTTATTGCTCTATGAATATTTATGCTAAAGTAGAGGTATACCATTTCTTTCCTAAATACCTGAGTCCTTTGTCTTCCTTGTTGTTTCTCAGTATCCAAGTGATGTTCTTGGATTTTTTCCTCTAAATTCTCTGATAAGTCATCTGATAATTATTTGTAAAACTTACTTTCTAATTTTATAGTCAAAATGCCTTTCACTGAGTTTTCAATCTACAGATCTACATGGGAATGTTTGAGCAAGTGTCTTCAGATAAATGGTGCTTCCCAGTTTTATTGAAATAATCTCAGTAAAGGATGATAAGGTGCTCTGTGAAGCCTTTTCCACCTGTCTTTGAGTCGTGTTAGGGTTTTGGCAAGCCACATCCCCAGATCACTTCCAGCTCTAATAGCCTGTGGTTCTATCACTTTCTGTTTTTAGTTTTCACTGAAGAAGTAGCCTTATGTCACAGCAAGATTCAAGAGAATGTCCATTCTGGATCCTGTGAAGCCATCAGAGTAACAGCCAGTGTTATATCCCCAGTAAATTATCTCTTTCTCATTGTAACATCATCCTGGCTTATCATGTTAATGGAAATATACCTTCTGTGAACCATGTTTTCCATGTTTAAAGTGAAATATGGAAACACATTTTACCATTATAATAGTTTAGTATTCAGTGACTAATACAACCTGCTGTGGGATCCAGTCAGACAACATCATTGCCTAAATCATGTTTTCTAGTAGAGAAACATGCCAAGTCTGATATTAGACTGTTTCTATGGCATCAACAGTGAAATTATATCAAATTTGATGAAAGAGTAGATTTATATCAACTGGAAGATATTGACATTTTGCCTGTTAAATTTCACTGTGGTGGGGGGTCTATCAAATTAAGCAACACTACAAGATACTGTTCCCCAAATTCAGATGCTCTAATGCTATCCATGAGAAATAGCAATGGGAATTATTTTATTAGTAGCTAATGCCTATGGAGCACTACTATGTGTCAAATACTATTAGGATTTTACATGTTTTTCTTATTTAAATCCCAAAGTACTTTCTGAAATAGTATCCATTTTCTTCATTTTAAAGAGGAATAAATTGAGGCTGGCCCAAGATCATACTGCTAGGAAGGTAAGAAGCTGAGATTCCAACCTAGACAGTAGGAGTCCAGAGAGAATTAATTACTAATCAAGATATTTCCAACTGAAAATTTAGAACTCCTAATATCTCTTTCTTTATTCAGAGCCAAAAAAAATATTCCTCAGAAGTAGAGGCAATCCATGAAGATCCTGCATCATATCCCCATACCACCATACTGACAAAGCAGCGTCAATGACTTATTATTAGTTTGAAGTTTAACTCATAGTCCTAGAACAGAAGTGTAGTGGACTAGGCTCAACCTTGTGGTATCCTCTTTATTAAATCTGGGAAAACCTGCTTTGGTACCTCTAAAAGAAAACCAAAAATCTCTGATGCTAGGAAAGATCTCAGACAGTGGTGAAAAGATGAAGGGAATCTAGGAGAAGGAATGAACAAGAGGGAGCATTTATCCCATTCCCGCAGTGGATCTTTCCCATAAGGACACACATCTCAGGCAACTCATCCAAACAAGCAGCCTTTGGTCCTGGGGGCTGCAAGAAAGGACCAACCCATCTAAAAGTGAAATAGAAGAAGAGCTAGAGATAAAAAAGAAAAGTGTTGATAATTTCCCTAAAGTGAAAAAGACTCAGTTATCTCCCAATCAGGAAACATGGAAAAAAGAGTAAAATGGGAAGACACCATGCCTTTGTTCTCTGTGACTTCCATCTCTTTGAAACCTTTATCTAGAAGCTTGAAAACCTAGAATTTGGTTATTCCAGATTAACACTCCTCCCTCATGGTAGAGAGTCTTTCCGTTTATGAATCAGACTCAAGAATAAATGGGGAGCGGGAACCACAGAGTAGGTTTGACCTGAAGTAATATGTTCACACTAAGTAAACAAACAAATACAACCTTTTATAAAAAGGTATGTGGCTGGTGTCACAGGAGCTTAGAAACAAACCCTCATTAGGTTTTTTAATTTTCCTCTTAATTCATGTATTTGTCAAGCCAGAAGCTCTCCAAAGAAGTCCTGTCATACAATTCATGGTGTTTGAGTTACTCTTTGAAATTGATTGTTTTGGGAAAAGAGAGAGGTCACTAGAGCAGAGGTGCGTGGTGAGGTCAAGAGACTGAGTGACAGCAGTGGTGTGGAACATGGAAGTGGAGACTTCTGAAGCTAAATATCACCAACTTGGCCATTTTTTTCCTGTTTTCTCCCTGCTGTTTGTATTTCCTTTCATCACTGCCACTGCTAGCACATACAGTGCCTTGGTGTGA
The DNA here is from genome assembly GCF_047675955.1 of Chlorocebus sabaeus. Lineage (NCBI taxonomy): Eukaryota > Metazoa > Chordata > Mammalia > Primates > Cercopithecidae > Chlorocebus > Chlorocebus sabaeus. The sequence continues at coordinate 76,683,815 of NC_132917.1, read as the reverse complement.
GAAAAACAGAGTGAGCATCCTTTCCAGGTGGTGGCAACCCCACTCGAGAGTGCTCCCTTTGAGGTAGGGAGTGTGAGTGCAGCGTGGGCTGGAATCTAGCATCTCTGAAGTATAGGGTTCCTTTTTTTTACTAAGAGTCAGTTTGTGATAGAAAAAGCACAGCACGCACAACCAGAGAAGCAGGGTGCCAAGCATTAGCTGCTTAACTCAGCGTAAGAAGCTTTACGTCTTTAAAGACTCAGCTTTCTGATCTGTACAATGTGGAAAATAAAACCTTTTTCCACTAGTGGTTAGGGACTGAAAGGAAACGCTGTATCCAGAAATCATTTTGGAAACTATAAACCCCATAGACACAAAAAACATTTATCATTATTATCATTATTATATTATTTTAATATAAAAACCTCTCTATGTTTGAGTCCTTAACTATAAAATAGTGTTACTGCTTCCTTCTCCCTAAAAATTCACAGGGTCTTCTTTCTGAAATTACATTGATAGAATAGATATAAAAAGACACAATGAACAAAGACACACAGTGCTACGAGATTATACTATTACTTTTCTTTCTTCTGATTAAAAAGTCACCATTAAATTTTGATGTAAACTTAACCTTGCATTATAAACTTCCTTGCACTTATTTTAAAATTATCTCTCTTATTTTTCCTTGGCTATCATTAATCTCAGCCTCTGCTAAGTCTACAGAGGTTAAATAGAGAGCATTACACTGTATCTTTGCTGACTTCCTAGTACAAATAAATGTGACCTTGTTTCCAAGCTTATTTTTGTTCTGATTGAGTAGAGGAAAGCTTATTCACTCTCTGCCTTTGTCTTGATTCTGCTCATCATATTACAATTTCTGATAATAGTTTTTCAAGACGGATATCTAAGGCAAATAATGTGATTGTGTGACTCCTTTTCTTATCTGACTCTCAGATGTTGTCCCCTCTCAACCGTTTTTCTCTTGACGCTAAGGTACAGTCAATTGCTGTTCTATTTATGTTTCTGTTAGACCTTGTACTTACCTCAATTACATATGTTAACACATCTACTGGAACTATTTATTTACTTGATTCTCCTACTACAGGCTGACCTTCTTCAGTTTTAATTATGATTGTATCAGAGCACTTAGAATCAAGAATGCCATCTCTTAACAATAGTAACAACAGTAACATCAGTAACATTCACTCATCTTTTCCTAATTGTTTTTACAGGTTCTAATTGTTTTTACATATATTAACTTTGTTAAATAAAATATTTCAAAGTAAAAAATCATTAGTATTATAGAGACATAAAGCAATTCATGTTAAAGATTTTACTTAATTTATAAAGAAGGTGCCAGGCAGATATTCTAATTGACTCAGAGAAGTCAAAGAAGCACAAATTTGCCTAAAGGACTGGTGAGATGAACTGACAGACAGAAACTGGCTTTTTCCTTGGACAGAAAAAGAAAATCAACTGAACCTCTATCTGTCAGAATATCTATATTGTTTTTAGATAAGAATTTCTTTTCATAGTTGTAAAATAAGTCCCATGGGACAAGAATCAAATAACCTGAATAAGTGTCCTGTAGTCAATGCAAAGCTCTCCATTGAACCACAAAGTTTTCCCTCTAATCCTCATAAAATGGAAAATATTTTTTCAATTTAAGCAAAACACGAAATTTTCCTAACTTCATAAAAACTTCCTTTCTTTTTTCTTTTCCCTGTTTTTAACCTCCACTCTCTATTTTGAGCTGAACACCCAGGTATGAAATATTTTGTGTCAACCTTAGTAGACAACGGGCTTGCCATCTGATAATCTTGACATCTGGAAATGTATTAAGTATTACAACACAATGTATGAGATTATGCAGAGCAGGCTGTATATATCAATAAAGAGAAAAGAGATGAAAATAATTACGAGCAGGAAGTTGCCGGTAATAGCAGGCTACATATTTATAATGCAAATTCAAACCTCCTTATGCCAATTGTGCATTCTAAATTATTTCTGGAGTAATCTTCTCCCACACAATCAACATGTTTCCCAGATCATTTTTATTTTCCACATCCTTTCTCTTTTTTCCCGTTAGAGATGTCTTTTCTGTCTAACAGATTATTCTTTCCTTTATGACATGAATACATACAGTTCTTTCATTTCCCTTGCCACATGTATTGTCTTTCTCCAGATATTAATAACAAAGTGGGAATTTTCCTTAGGAAATCCTTATATACTTCCCTTAGATATCCCTCGTGTTCCACAAGTCACCTTACCATTGCTGGAAATTGGAAAAAAAAAAAAAAAAAAAAAAGTGGATAAATTTTGTCCCTAACAGCTTTTCATTGTGTTCAGCCAATCAGAGTGTCAAAATCTTGCTGACTAGGGGCCTTTATTTTTGATGAGATTAACATGAAGAAAAGAAACAGCAAGGAAAACAATATGAAATTCCAGTTCCTTCTGCATTCTTTAAATGAACTATTTTTGGTTTGTCAACCCAGAAAATGATACTTTTTTTTTTTTTTCTACAATCTTATAACTTGTTGACACAATATAAAGAAATTGAAAGGGGATCACTTAGAAAGCAGGAATCAAAGAAGTGGAGGAAGTTGTCTGAATGCATCTATACCTCCCAGAGATATTTTTAAAACCAAATTACCTCTCTGTTCTTAGCTTTGTTTTTGTTTTCTTCCTCTGTTAATGTGGATAAAAGGTAGCAGAAAATTGAATCAGACAACTCCTTCAAGGATTCAAAAAGCTCCATGGCATATATTGCATTCATAATTCTTATTAATTCAATTATAACTACTGTGTTTTTAGAGTTCTATAACAATGAAAGAATTGCCATGGAAGAATTGACAAGATACAAATAATGTTAAACAAATGTTAGGAGTCTTGGTGGACCAATTTGCCTATTCACATTTGTGGGGTTTTTTGTTTGTTTTTGTTTTTGTTTTTGTTTTTGTTTTGCTTTGTTCTATCTGTTATAAATATTCTTAACCAATATAATCTCTGCCATTTTCAAACTAATAATTTAAGAAAAATTGATCACTTGGAAAACATTGCTGTAAGTGTGACTTATTTTTAATGGTTCATGGTTCATTTGGGAAGATAGGCTAGAGAATTTCTTTATAAATTGCTCTATGAATAGAAAAGAATTTGTACTTCTTTTCCTATCAATTATGGCAATGTTCCCAGAAGAAGCTGAATTTGAGGTGAGGGTTGAAAATCTGGTTTGCCAAGATACTCATGTAGCTTATGTCTTCTGAATTCACAAACTTTAAAAAGCTAGGAGCAGCTAGGTATCATTGAGTTAAATTGCATATTGTTCAGAAGTCAGTCAAGTGCAGTTGATTACCTTTTGCTGCAGATATTTCTACCCATTGCTCATTTTGTTTGTGGTTGGCCTACAGGCAAGGAATTTTCTTCCTTGGTCAACTCTATAGGTCTGGCTGATCTTTGTCTTTTAAAATATGCATCTTTTTAAATAAAATCAAGAACATGATGGCTTAAAGCCATGCTATCAGTTTAAGTATGGATTATTAAGCTTCTCACACATAAAAATCAATTTTATTTTCCCCTAAATATTGACAACATGTTAATTATACAAATATGAGAAGGGTGAAAAAGTATTATTTTAATATCTTAACATATACTATCTAGCTACTTACCCTACTTATGGGCTTTTATGAAGAAAACTATTACAAACATATGTTCAGGTTAAATTACTGGGAGAAAATCTAAACACTAGAAACATCTTCTAAGTTAAATTTAAGATCCTTCCTGGATTACCACTAAAAAGTTGTTTAGAGACTGACGTACCCAAATAATATAACATATGATCTGCTTTTCATTCTCAAGTAAAATTCACTCTCATTAAACGTACCTTTATTGGAAGTGCTCCTGAGTTAGTTTAATAAATACACATATAAGATTATGAAGTACATTGTTATAAGTTGATGCTCTATCCTTCTTATTATTAATTTTATCAGAACTTGTTTAATGTGCTTTTATTTGAGGAGGGAAATTGTAGTCCCACGTTTGAGAAAATTGTTTTCTCATTACAAATACTGCAAATCAATTATTAAAGTCTTCATTTCTACATTTTATGCAGGCTATTCAATGGCAAATGCCAATATAAACACAATAGCAGCATTTTTAATTAATTGTTTGTACTTCCTTCTTCAAGATCAGTGTAGCAAGATATCTTTAGAGGACTGACATCTAAATAGTTTATTCCTACTGCAGACTAGATTGAATGTTCATACAGCCATGTTGTAAGAGTGACAACTACAGAAAGTTGTCCATATGAAATTTGGATAAAATAGAATAAAATGAAAGTCCTAAATTGATGTGATAAATTCTAAAGTGCAATCTGTCACTCAGTTTATTGTGAATCTCTATTTGAATTGAATTAATTTTGTGCAAAATAATTGATTCCACAATAAAAGCATTCACTACATGCTGGGTTGAACAGTTAGTTTCCTTTAAGGCATATTTACTTAACTGTCGTAGTATTTCATTTTTGTGAAAACAAATAAATAAAAACCAAACAAAAAGAATTCAACCTTGAACATTACTGGTCAGCACAGTTATGATATTTTATAAAGGTGTTCAGATGTGTAAAAATGATATTAATAAGATCTTAGGAAGCTATTCATGCATGAAATAAAGAGAACATTACATTGACCATTTCAAAATCAGTGGTACCCCATAGTAAATACAACTTAAATAAGTGAAATTCCATAGGATACTTTAGTTTGAAAATATTGCGTTTATTTACTTTATGTGGTAACAAAAAGAGAAATCTAAATATCAGCTTAATCTTATCACCCAGTGAGAAAAACACAGCATTCATGTATCTCTATATATGTAGAAACGTACTTGTGTGTGTTTGAATTATTTTAATGGGGCATGGTAATTATAGTCCATATGTATGCCTTTCTTACAGCAATCTTGCATCCATTTGACTATATATATGAACATTTTCTAATGACATTAAGTATGCTTTTCCATAATAATTTTCAAAGTATGCATAGGATTATAAAGCATGGATTAATGTACTATAATTTATTTATCTGAATAATGTATTTAATAAAAGAAATTGGACTATTTCTCAAAAACATTAATCTAGTGGTACCTATGCTTCCTTTTTGTGTGTGTAATACAAGTATAGCCACCACTGAATGTTAAAACAGATGAATATTAATGTATAACAAATTTGGGGATTGCTTTAGCTCAAAATACAACATTTTATTTAGAAATAATTTTCCAAAAATAATTATTTATATTTTCTCATTTTCACAATAAAACGTAGAAAATTCAAGGAACAACTCGTTTAACATTAAACATTTTGTTAACCCTCCAATTCTACACTTTTACTAATGAATAATCTGGACATTACCAAGCAGTTTTATTATGATTATTTTAGGCTGTCAAGTCATACACATTCTTTTCCCATCTTACTCTGAAATGCTCATAATTAGACATTGCAATTAAAATATACAGCGCTGTTGAATTTATTTTCTACTTCTCTGATGTCAGATAAGCAAAGTACTTGCAAGAAATATCCAAGTGGAGCAAAAGATTTGTATGGGAAATACGGTTGCCAAATGATACTGTGAAATTTGTAAATTCAGTAACCTGAGTTTTAACCCTGAATTCATTTGAATTCAGGATTAAATCAATTAATTTCCTAGTTTAGTTTCAGAGAATCTTTTCACGTTAGCATGTTAATTCAAAATTTACACTAAATAGGTGTTTGCCATGGGCCAGCGAGGGAGAATATGGGCAGTTATGTCTTAGCGGGTGTAGAGTTTCAGTTTGAGATGAAGAGTTCTGGAGGTAGATGGTCATGATGTGGCACAACAAAGTAAATGTATTTCATGCCACAAAACTGTTCACTTAAACGTGATTAAAATGGTAAATTGTATGTTATGTATATTTTACCATTAAGAAAAAGTTTTTAAAAATATACGAAATAAAACACAAATGACTTTTCCAACCATTATTTGCCTTTAATTTAATTATGTGTAAAATTAGCATTGTTTTCACATATGGAAAGGTGGATTCCCAAATATCACCAACATAACCTGATGAAAACATAACATTTAGCTTACTGCTTACTATAGGATAGGAGTCATGGCGGTGAGGAAAATAATGTGATATATTTATTCTTTCAATATTGGTGGAATATGAATTCTTCCCAATATTAATTAACTCTGATCATTTTGTAAGTAATGCTTGTATGAATATTCTTGTACTGTAACGCTTCCTGCACGTAAGCATGTATATCTCTAAGGTGTGTGTGTTCAGCTTTTTATATATATGTGGCTGAACAGGAATAAAGATTAAAAGGAATTTTTAAGAAATCTGCAATCTTTGAATAAAAGCTTCAAGCAATTTGCTATATGGTCTTTTATTAATTCTAAAAAGCACTCTATAATTTAAACTACTTCCCCAATAGCAATTTAAATTTTCTGAAATAAGTAATTTAAAATCAATGTAATGTACTTTTATGTGTTGAACAGTTGAACCTTAAACAACACAGGTTTAACTGTGTCGATCCACTTATCTGTGGATTTCTTTAACAAATATGTTGAAAAATTGGACACTTATGATGATTTGAAAATGCAAAGTGTAAAAATAGAAAAAAATCAGAAAAAGTTAAATATGTCATGCATGTACAAAATATATGTAGATACTAGTCTATTTTATCATTTACTACCATAAACTCTACACGAATATAAAAAGTTAAAAGGTATCAAAATGTAAACAAAAAGGCACAGACTGTACAGGGCATCATTTGCAGTTTAAAGAAATGTAAACAAATGTAAAGATGCAGTGTTAAATCATAACTGCATAAAATTACCAATAGGAATTTATTACTGTACTGCTGTAATAATTTCATAGTCACCTCCTATTGCTATTGCAGTGAGCTCAAGTGTTGTGAATATCTGCTTAAAACATGTTTACTGCAATTTTGTAAACCTTAAATAACATCATGGGACCCAAAGAAAGCACCACTAGTGATGCTGGAACATCTCCCAAGCAAAGAAAAGTCATAAAATTACAAGAAAACGCTGAATTGCTTGATATGTACTGTAGATTTAGATCCGTAGCTGTAGTTGCCTGACATTTCAAGATAAATGAATCCAACATAAGGACCACTGTGAAAAAAGAAAAGGAAATTTGTGAAGCCATCACTGCAGCTACATCGGCAGGCCCAAAAGTCTTACACATGTTGCAAAATATCATTTTATCTTTGATTTAAAATGGAGCTTTTATGCAGGTGCAAGATTTCTATAAGAAAGACATACATATGGACTCTAATATAATTTGAAAAAAAATGAAGTCACTCTATGACAACTTAAAGCAAAAGGAAGGTGAAAGATCTAAAGCTTGGGTATTTAATGTCAGCAAAGGATGGTTTGATAATTTTAGAAAGAGGTTTGGCTTTTTAAAAATGTCAAGATATTCTAACAGCAGAAGCAGCTTCTGATGATCAAGAGGCAGCAGATGAGTTTTCAGATACAATTTTTGAAAACCATTGAGGAGAAAAAATATTTACCTGAATAATGCAGATAAAAATTTGCCCTCTTCAGGAAAAACATAGAAATGCCACAAAGGAAATTTATTAATAAGGAAGAGAAATGAGCACCAAGATTTAACATAGGAAGGGATAGGTTAACTCTACTGTTTTGTGCAAATGTATGAAGATTTATGATCAGTAGGGTACTCGTCTATAAAGCTGCTAACTCCTGAGCCTTGAAGGTAAAAGATAAACACTAGCTGCCAGTCTTTTGGTTGTAAAACAGGAAGGTCTGTTTTACAACAAGAACTCTTTTTCTAAATTGATTCTATTGATGATTTATCCCTATTGCCAAAAAATACCTTGCCAGTAAAGAACTGCCCTTTAGAGTTATTTTGATATTGAACAACGTCCCTGGCTGCCCAGAACCTCATGAGTTCAGCACCAAAGGCATCTACATGGTCTACTTGCCCTCAAATGCATTTCTGATTCAATCTCTAGATCAGGGGATCATAATGACCTTTCAGACTCATTACACATGGTTCTATAGAGAAAGGATGACCAATGTTGTGGAAGAGAACCATGGTAGAACATTATGAAAGTCTGGAAGGATTACACCGTTGAAAATGTCATGCTAGTTACAGCAGAAGCTGCAAAAGCCATCAAGCCCAAAACAATAAATGCCTGCTGGAAGAAACAATGTCTAAATGTTGTGAATGAATTAATAAGATTCATGATAGAGGCAATGAAAGAAATCATGAAGAGACTGTGGATATGCAAAAAGTCAGGGGAGGGTTTCAAGATGTGGAGAAATTAAAGAGCTCATAAACACCACACTAGAGGAATTAAAAGAAGGCAACTTTATGGAGATGAGTGCTATTGAACAAGTACCTGCTACAGAAGAAGACATAGAAGAAGCAGTTCCAGAAAACAAATTTACATTAGACAATCTGGCAAAAGGATTTCAATTATTTAAGACTAACTTTGACTTTGTTTACTACATGAACACTCCTATGATACAAGTACTGAAACTTATGCAAACAGTGGAAATAATATTGGTACTATATAGAAATATTTTTGGAAAAATTAGAAAGCAAAAATGTCAGACAGAAATTATGATGTGTTTCCATAAAGTTACATGGAATGTGCCTGACTCGCCTGCCTCTCCTTCCACCTCCTCTACCTCTTCCGCCTCTGTACCCCTGAGACAGCAAAACCAACCCTTCCTCATGTTCCTCCTCCTCAGCCTACTCAACGTGAAGATAATAAGGATGAAGCTTATTATCATAACCCATTTTCACTTAATGAATACAAAATATATATTGTCTTTCTTTTGATTTTCTTAATAATGTTCTCTTTTTTTGGCTGGGCATGGTGGCTCACACCTGCAATCCCAGCACTTTGGGAGGCCGAGGCAGGTGGATCACGAGGTCAGGAGATTGAGACCACACTGGCCAACATGGTGAAACCCCATCTCTACTAAAAATACAAAAATTAGCTGGATGTGGTGATGCATGCCTGTAATCCCAGCTCTTAGGGAAGCTGAGGCAGGAGAATCACTTGAACCAGGGAGTCAGAAGTTGCAATGAGCCACAATTGCACCACTGCACTCCAGCCTGGCTACAGAGCGAGACTCCATCTAAAAAAAATAAAAAATAAAAATAAAATAATGTTCTCTTTTCTTTAGCTTACTTTATTGTAAGATACAGCATATAATGCATACAATATACAAAATATACATTGACTATGTTCTTGGTAAAACGTCCAGTCAAAAGTAAGCTATTAGTAGCTAAGTTTTGGGGTAGTCAGAAGATATACATGGATTTTGACTGTGGTGCCTTTCATCCCCACATTGTTCAAAGATCGGCTATATATATTTTTCTCAAACAGCTATAATTATCTCAAATTGAAGATTTATTTATCATTAATGGAATTAGAGAATTCTGGAAATATGTTATACCAGGTAAATAAAATTTATTGATTCCAGGATCAAACCTCGGCTAACATTATTCGTAATTTTGACCACATGGTCAAAAAAAAATGCCAAAAGCTTTGAGGAATTGTTCAATTTCTCTTTAGATTTCTATTTGTTTACTTCTTCCTAAAATGTTTTCGGTTTTATATATTTCATTAATGTGTTTTTCTGTGTAAAGATTGTATCTTAGGAAATTTTAAATTTATTTTTAAATTATTATTTTAAGGGGAATTTTAATTATTTATTATTTATTTTTTGTTTTTAGTTATTCCTTTGCTTTGAATCTCTTTATCTAAAATTAACATTTTTCTTTAAATTCAACTTCTAGAATGATACCACTTTACTATATGAAATCATAATGAAAAATGTTTGATTTTACTTTTTCACATATATACTGCATAATATACTAGCTTTTACTGAAATGTTATGTGTTTTGTCAAAGAAGAATTGCACTGAATAAAGTTAAATGGCAAGAAAGAGTTTATTTAAGACTATTGGAATAAGAGAAAAATTAAATAGAACTTTGCTGGAAGCAAAGGCAGAAACGTATTTAAGCCCTGGACTGAGCTAGTGAAAAACTACTGGAGGCCATTATGGTGGAGGATGATAAATGTGATTAGGCCATCTGGGTTTGCTACTTGGTGCTTATGGAAATTAGGCTCCTATCATTTCCCAGAGACTGGAAGATAGATGCACCATTATTCCTGATTATTACATTTCAAAGAGATGTTTCCCAGGTCCGTGAGAAAGATATTCCTGGTTTGTAAGATTGGCAAGAGTTAGGGAAAAGACACACAGTAGTTCTCTTTATCTTTGGGGGATATATTCCAAGACCCTTTATGGGTGACTGAAACCATAGACAGTACCAGACTCCCATCCAAGTACTAAATAGTCCCTACCCTGCCTTAGCTTTTGAGATCAGATGAGATCAGGTGCACACAGGGTGATATGGTTGTAGACCACAATTCTATATATACTATGCTTTTCCTGTATATTCTATACCTATGATAAAGTTTAATTTATAAATTAGTCACAGTAAGAGATTATCAACAATCATTACTAATAAAATCAAACAATTATAACAACAGACCATAATAAAAGTTATACAACTGCAGTCTCTTTCTCAAAATGTCTTATCGTACTATACTGAGAGTAACTGAATCCCCAAAAATGTGAATAAGTGGGCACTATTGTATCTCAAAGGAGTGGAGAAAGAAATTCAGATTGTAAGTTTTCTATGTTAATGCGCCTTTGAAATAATGGAAGTCAGGGGCTTACAGACTGAAAAAAAAATCTGTCCAAAGGTTGGTCTAATTGAGACCATCACGTTCAGTTTTATAACTAGGTTATGATTTTTTTAAACATATTTCAACATTTATTTTGTATTAATTTAGTACTAGACTACCAACTTTTATTTAGACATTGCTCAGTTTCCTATTCTCTTTGTGTATCACTACTTATTTCCCATTTAATTTGTCTTAGTCAGTTCAGGCTGCTATAACAAAAAATACCCTAGACTGAGTGACTTTAATAAAAAAAAAATATTTCTCACATTTCTGGAGCCTGGGAAGTTTAAGATCGAAATGGTGGCTGATCTGATGTCCTCCTCTTGGTTTACGGATGGCCGTCTTCTCATTGTGTCTGCACTTGGTGGAAAAGAGTAGAGTGAGTGAGCTCTCTGGGTGTCTTTGATAAGGGCACTGGTCCCATCATGAGAGCTCCACCCTTATGATCTAATTACCTCCCAAAGATGTTACTTCTTAATACCATCGAACTGGGTGTTACAATCTCAACATAGAAATTTGGGGAGATACAACATTCAGTCCATAACACTGTTCTTACGTAATTCCCTTAAATCTTGGCATTTGTCTCATACTTACTCCCTATGTTTTGATGTTTATTTTGGGCTGTTATCCCTCTCTTTTTGATAAGAGAATCACTGGACTGCAACTTTCCTCAAAAATCACCTGGGTAAGTGTCCCTCAAATTCCTCATTGTCACATAGAGTTAGAGCCCTTCAGGATGTGAGGTTGGTTGAAGGGGCTGTTGAATCAAGAACTCTACAGTATTAAAGGCAAAGGAACGGACCAGTCCCTTGGGTATGTGAGGAGAAAGATCCTCTGCCTGTAGTTTTGGTTCATCTCCACCTTTGATGTGCTTTCCAGGCCAGCCCTAAACTGATGTTTTTTTGTTTTGTTTTGTTTTGTTTTGTTGTTGTTGTTTGTTCGTTTGTTTGTTTTCTGTTCACCTGGCAAGAATTTGAGGTACAGCACGCAGCCTTCTTGCTGCTTCAGGCAAGTGTTCTAGCCAAAACTGTCCAAAGCAAAGGCAATGCTGAGCGTCAGCTCCTCCGGGCAGCTACTTATAAAAGCTGTGGGAATTCAGTGGTTAAAGGGATTCCTCCTGGAGCCCTTGCTACTGTCCCACCTCACCTCCATTCCTCATTCTTACAAACAAGGTCATTTTCATGGGATTTTGCTTTAATATCTAAATCAGACAAAGTAGTTCTGAGTCAGCCATTGTTTTCTTTCTTCTATCTGGTTCCTGCTGCATTAAATCTCACAGAAATCCTCTAAGGTCATGGGACATGAATGGGACTTGATACTGTTTCCAAAGAGCTGATACGGCGATTCCTACTCCTGTGGCTCTACCCTCACCTTTTCTTCCTTTAATCATTTCTTTGAATTGAAAGTGAGGAATCAGTGATCATGTCACTATATTTTCAACAATTTGTTATCTTTAAAAAGTTTTATTTCAAGATTAAATCTGGATTAGAAACTAAAGTAGAAGAAGAGGTAAATATTAAATATTAAGGAGCTAGGAATAACATCATTAACCAGACATCTAACAGCTGCCAGGGCTTGCATTTGACAGTCAAATAATCAAATTCTTCCTAGGATCTTTTCTAACAATTGTATAAATGAGGAGCATGTACTAGCATTCTATTTTTTGAGGATTACAGAGAAAAGGCTAACTTGGACTCTTGGAACGTGTAGCACAGTGTGAGTACTTAGTTGACCTAGAAAAGCTCTCCAAGGGATCGAGAAACAATTAGAAATTTAAATGCATGAAAATGGAGACATATTTTATGCTATGTCAAATGTTTCAATTGTACTATTGGGGGGAGAAAGACCTTCTGTGACTTTGTTGGCGGTTTTTAAAAGAACGCTTAATATGTAAAAGGAGATGTGTTTTACATAGCTTTTACTTTTAATCAAGAGACCTCAATATATTTTCCAGGTAGTTACTCATCTTTTAAAAAGAATTAAAATGACCTCCAAATCAGAAACAGACCAAAAAAACTGGCCTTTCCATCCCAAAATTAAAAGATTAACAAACATTTAAATAGAAAACACATATTTGATATTAACTGTGTTGCAGATATAGTCCGAGGTGGCTGGGGGTTACATAGCTACAAGACAAAAACCTTACCCTCTAGAACATTACACTACTCCAGAAGGCAGTTCCTCTGTGGTCCCTGGTAACAATTATTGGAAAGGAAAAGTCACCACATGGTCAATACAGATGATGGAGATAGGAGTTCAGAACAGCAAAAAGTTACTCTTTTCAAGAAATGAGTTTCCTGAAGGGACTAATATTTTGTATGAGTTTTGAAAGACTAGGATTTATGACACTGGAGAAAATGCAGCAATCATAGTCTATTTCACATGTATTATAATATCAATCCTTTAAAACTTGGCATTGTTCGTGAAAAAAGTCCATTTTCCATCGAAGCCCCTTTTTGAAATTTACATTTTCCTCTTATTTGGTAACTCTAGTCAATTGACTTTCAGACTGATTGACTACATCTGGTGAGTCTTCATCTCCCACGCTCAAAGCAACAGTATGTATTAGAATAATGTCAGGTCTGCTCAAACAGATTCCTGGGCCCAAGCCCAGAGGTTTGATCGAGTAGGTTGGGATGGGGATAAATGATTTATATTTCTAAGAAGTTTATAGTTGACGCCATTGCTGCTGATGTAGAAGAACCACTTCTCAGCATTCTGAAAAAAAGATATTATTTTTTGTTATAATGCCCTTTCTTATCCAGGCATGGTAGAAACTTAGGGCTGCTATTTTTCCTATGAAAAATACAATTGCCATTCCGATAGATAATTACCATGAAACGACTGATCTGTAAAGCAGTGCTTCACAAACTTTGATATAAATACGAGTCATCTGGGAGGTCCTGTTAAAACGCTGATACAAATTCAGTATGTTGGGGTCAGATATGAGAGTTTGCATTTCTGATAAAATCCTAGGTCAAGTGAGTTACACTAGGTGGACTAATGTGATAAAGAACATCGAGCACACTGAGCACAGGATTTTAACAAACATGTTATTGTTTTTGTTATTATTTTTTGGGTTTTTTTTAGTTGCAAATGAGCTTTTATTTAGAGACATCTCAAATCCAAACTTCATCTAATTATTTTCATAGCTTAGCTTATATTATCATTGTCAACTACTCCCAACAGAGAAGTTTGTGTTCACGGAAAACACAGAATAAGGCAAAAGCAGGCCTTAAATATCTTCCAAATTAATTTCTTCATTTTATTTATCAGGACATTTTTCTAGGCCTACATGTGATTGGGAATAAGAACATAGTGGAATCATTAGAGACCACTTTTCTATGTGTTTTTCAGGGTAGATTTAGTATAAATAAATAGGAGTTCCTTAAATAGTGGTGGCAGTTTATGAAATCAAGGAAGCAGAACGTTCCTTCTTGTCCTATGAAGATGTTAATGACCTTCTCCTGCCTCTTTTTATGGCCATGAAATGAAATACATTCTTTATGGCCCCACTGTTCCTAAAACTACTTAGTGATTATGAGGAGGCCCTCAAAGAAAGATGAGTCATTTCTTAAACTGTGCCACAAGATGCTTCATTTGATATCTTTGTTCAAACCTCCCCATAACACTAACTAGAGTGATGTGTACATCAAGAGAAGACATTTCTTTGTGTCAGTTTTATGTGAAATTCAATATAGCATGTCCCCAGCATATTCTATACCCTACAAATAATGAAAAAGGCAATTCATCTCTCTGAATCCTTCAGAAATCTTTAACGGTTTCATGCAGGAGGAATCAGATCCTAATTTCAGTGAAGTCTCTGTAATGCCTAGTGAGAATATGTTTGTTCTCACACTGCATGAAAGATATTTAGAGAAAGTTGCCATAAGTAATAAGGGATTTTTTATTTTCCTAATTTTTGAGGATATATTTGTACCTATAAGAGGATAAAATAGAAGAGTTCTTTGAATTTACAATCATAAACTTCCAGTCCTAACTCTTTCCATATATAAATTTAGGACATTTATGTTGTGCTTTCTCTCAACTAGACATAGAAATTGGGGAAAAAATGTTTTCCGCAAGCATGGATAATTTGTATATCTCTAGAAGGAGTATTTAAACCTCTTTGAAGAAGCCATCACTTCCTAGGTAGTTCTTTTGCATGCTGCTTTAAACTCTGAATTGACCTAATGAAAAGCCAATATTTATTCTAAGAAAAAAGTCTGATTTCACTCATCCACCAATTTATCATAGTGTCAGCTGGACTCAGCTTTTGATATTAAGTGTTGTGTGTATCTGTAATGAAAAATGGGTAGAAGTTACCAGTCTTAGAATTGTTGCATGTAAAGCAACCAACATACTTTTCCTCTATTGTCATAATTTCTTAGAGAAGCTATTACTTTCAAATAGCAACATTTTATATTTTCAAACCAAAGGCCTTACACAAATTATATCACTTTGTCTTTTTAAAAAGATTCTATCTCTATATAATATGCACATAAATCAAAACCTGCTTTTTCTGTTTCCTAAGTATAGTCTTTAAGAATCAATTGATTATATGTCACAAATTTCTTATGAAATTGGCTTATATTGTCATTTCAAGGCACTGGCACTTACAAAATTAATGTTTAAATGATTTTATGCCTAACATTTCATTAAACCCCAGGAATAGGCATAATTAATATTTCATAGATTCTTTCTGTTCCTGATGGTTTGAGTGTCATTCTGACTCAAAAGACGGAACCCAGTCCATGTTAACATTTAGGTGTCAGAAACAAACCTACATTTTGCAAAACTAGGCAACAGTAGACATAAAGAGGCATGTAAAAATAAAGAAGGAACAAAGGAAGAGAAAAAGGGAAGCAGGACAGGAGGAAAGAAGTTAAGGAAAAGAAGGAAAAGAAAGAAAAAATGAAATGCTATGTATAGTGGGAGCATAGATTGCCATCAAGACTTCCCTTGAATGCCACCCTGAAAATCTGTGATGCACACTTGGATGATAAACTAGAGCCAACTTTAGCTTTTTGTGTTGTAGATATTATAGAGTGGTTTATTTCTGCAGGC
Source organism: Chlorocebus sabaeus (assembly GCF_047675955.1). NCBI lineage: Eukaryota > Metazoa > Chordata > Mammalia > Primates > Cercopithecidae > Chlorocebus > Chlorocebus sabaeus. Next base: position 76,667,983 of record NC_132917.1, on the reverse strand, counting down.
AGAGTATCTACATGAGATAGTAGTTGAGCACAAGGCTTAAGAACCACTTTCAGTATGTGATCTTGGGCAAGTCATTTCACACTTGTGCCTCAATTTTACCATTTTTAAAATGGGAATCATATTACCACCCAAATTATAGCATTGCTGTGAACACTAAATGAGTTTTCAATTCACATAAAGTACTCATAAAGACGGGTGGCACAGAGACATCACTCAATAAATGTTAGCAATTAGTACAGATGAAAGAAGTTTGTCATTCCACTTCTAATGTAATACACAAATTAAGATGATGTTAAACATCCACATAAATTGCTGCATGTGTGCCTAAACTATATGTCAGTCAGAATCCCAGAAAGAAATACTGTACACTCAAAAGTTCGAATAAAAAGAGAATTTAATAAAGAGAATTTGTAGAAATAGAAGCAGTGTTCAGGGGAGGATCTACAAAGCGTGGTGAAGAATTCAAACAGAAACAACAGGAATCTCTTACCACTCCACTTGGCCTGAAGAGATAAAGTGAAGATGCAGGGTTATCAGATCTAGGTAGGAGCTGTAGCTGCGAAGGACGGCTTGTCTAGAGGGCTCATCTAACAAGATCTATAGTTATAGCCTAGGGTTTCTCCACAGCTGCGCCTTTGACATTTTAGATCAGATAGTTCTTTGTTCCTTGGGGGTAGAGGGTATTCTGCACATTGTATCATGTTTAGAAACACCCCTTGCCTCTACCCACTAGATGCCGGTAGACTTCAGTCTCCACAACCAAAAATGTCTCCAGACACTGCTAAAGGTTCCCTAGGAGGCAAAATTGCAACAGGTTGACAACTACTGCTGTAGCAGAAACCAGTTACAAGGCAGAAATGATTGGCAAGGAATAAATACTACCTCTCCTATTGCCACCGGGTGCCTCTCACTTACAGAAATGAATCAAAGTCAGACAGCAAGGGAAAGTGATGAAGGAATCTAGTCATAGAACAAGCCTCCTTGGGCACAATGCAGGGCAGAGAAGGGTGGTTAAAAGAACTGAAGGGGTGAAAGGAGTTTAACCAGTATGCAATCCAAAGACATGGATTAATTTGGAGTTGCCTGGACTCCATTTCAGTAGTCGTGGTCCTTTAGGATAATGCAGAAAAACAAGGAGAACAGCACCTTAGAAGATCTTAAGAAAATGTATTAATTCCATGGTCCCCAGTTGGATACGATGAGAAAGAGAGCCTAAATATGTATAAATGACTCCAGCTTGGATTTCAACTGGATGTTAAAAGTAAGGCACAAGAAAGGAACAATTCCCCACATGTATAACACCCTCCCAGTTCCAGCTGCCTTTAAATGCTATAAAGATCCATACTATGTAATGGAGAATGGAGGAAGATATTCAGGAAATGATAAATGATTGTAATCCTGTAGGCTCTTCCCTAAATTCAGAGGTACTTTCTCTGGAGAAAGATCACAGTATCTAGAGGCAGGCAATATAATGATCTTTGCAGACTGCTTCTCAGTCCAGAATCTATAAATTAGGTAAATGCCACCAAAGCCACTACTCAATCACTAAATTGCAGAATTTCACTCATCTCTCTTTCAAGAAATGTTTTTGGATACCTGCGGAAGAACTAACAATACTTTCTCACAAAATAGTTCATCGGCTGCAGCTACATTTCCTCCATCATTTTGACATCATCCACGTGTCTTCATACAAAGCCTTACCAGGCCATGGTGATGGTGCCTATGTTAGCAGGCTCAGGCTCTCAGAATGAAATACCACAGATGGGTTGGTTTAAACAACAGAAGCTTATTTATCACAGTCCTAGAGGCCAGAAGTCCAAGCTTAAGGTGATAGCAAGGAAGGCTTCATTCTGAGGCCCCTTCTCTTGGCTAGTAGACAGTAGTCATCTCATCTGTGCTCACATGACCTTCCTTTGTACACATAAGAAAAGAGAAAAAGGGAGAAAAATAACTCTCTAGCAACTCATCTTGTTAAGGGCACTAATCCTTTTGGATCAGTGTTCCAACTTTATGACCTCATTTAGCCTTAGTTACTATCTTAGAGGCCCTATCTCCAAATATAGCCATACTGAGGGTTAGGACACATAATATTCTGCTCCTCTTCCCCCAAACTTTATGTTCTGTTTACATGCAAAATAAATTTATTTCATCCAAGCATCCCCCAAAACATTAACTTTTTTCCTGTATAAACTCTAAACTCTCAAATAATATCACTTACAGCAGATATAGGTGAAAATGGAAGTATATAGTTCATCCTGAGGCAAAATTCCTCTCTAACTGTGAACTGAGAAACTAGACAAATTACGTGCTTCCAAAGCATCATGCTGTGACATGCATAGAATAGACAATCTATTCTAAAAGAGAGAAAGGAAAGAAAGTTGTGATGGATCCCCAAAAAATTGTACTACAATGCAAACTCCATTAGATATTAAGGCTCGAAAATAATCTTTTTTGGCTCAATTCCCCACTTTCCAGGCCTACGTGGGTGATGGTCCATTTTCTGGACCAACTTGGGTGGTGACTCCACATCCATGACTTTAGGTCCATGTCTTCAGGTGGCAGCTCCACTTCCACAATTTTACAGGTAGGCGGCAAGAGCCTGTCATGTTGAAATCAAGGAGGAATCAGCCTTTTACCCTGGACCTATGGTGGGAGGGGCATCCCAGATGATCTCTGAAGAATCTTCGGGTCGTCCTTCCCTTTTCTTCCCTTTTCTTATGGGAAAACTTACATTGGCAGCTGGATAGCTCTGTAGTCCTCTCCTGGTGGGATCCCAGAAGTTCAGCAGTCTTTCTTCATTCTTTCCCACTTTCTCTGTCTCCCTTAGTTCAAACTGGCAGTGTTTCAGTTTATATAATTCTTTTTTCTTTTTTTGTAATTTATTTTTATTTTTTTCAGATGGAGTCTCGCTCTGTCGCCTAGGCTGGAGTGCAGTGGTGCTATCTCAGCTCACTGCGAGCTCTGCCTCCTGGGTTCACATCATTTTCCTGCCTCAGCCTCCGGACTAGCTGGGACTACAGGCACCCACCACTGCACCCGGCTAATTTTTTTGTGTTTTTAGTAGAGATGAGGTTTCACCATATTAGCCAGGATGGTCTCAATCTCCTAACCTCATGATCTGCCCTCCTCGGCCTCCCAAAGTGCTGGGATTACAGACGTGAGCCACCACCCTGGGCCCTCAGTTTATGTAATTCTATAATCACTCTATCAAGTAATGGTCCAGTGACAGCCCTATTGTTCTCTTTAGAACATGTTTTCTCTATTTTTTTTTTTTCAATATGCATGGGCTGAGAATTCTCCAAATCTTTAAGTTCTGGTTTCTTTCTGATTAATAATTTCTTGTTCAATTCATCTCTTGTATCTCATTGTTTTACTATAGGCAGTCAGGAGAATCCAGAATGCACCTGCAATATTTGGCTTAGAAATCTCCTTAGTTAAATATCCAGTTTCATCATTAACAATTTTTTCTTCCTCTAAACACTACAACACATTCATCTGAGTTCTTTTTACAAAGACTCCGGTGACCAATAATCTGCTCCTAACTTCTGAGACCTCACCAGAATGAGCTTTATCATCCAGACCTCTACCACCATTCTGTTTATGATTGTTTATATATTCTCTAAAAAGAATATGGGTAGAAGCAAGGGGTGTTTCTAAACATGCTCTAACCCTCTTCTTTATTTGTGATTTATTTGTGATTCCTCACCAGAATTAACTTTAACATCTTCCATATTTCTACCAACAAACTCTTCATGACAACCTAGTATTTTTCTAGCATGGACCTCAAAACTCTTCCGGCCTCTACCCATGACCCAGATCCAGAACCATGCCTACATTTTGAGCTTTTCTTGGAGAAGCACTCCACTTCACAGTATCAAAATCTCTATTCATATGTTTGGATCATCCTAACTCGTCTGCATAGGCTAGGTGGCTTAAACAACATACATTTTCTTCTTATAGTTCTGGAAGCCGAAAGTCCAAGATTAAGGTGCTATCAAGGTAGGTTTCATTCTGAGGACTATTCTCTTACGTTGTGGGTGGCCACAGACTGTGTGCTTACATGATTGTTTTTGTGTAAGCACAGAGAGAGAGAGCTCTCTGTTATTTCTTTTCATGAAGACACTAATTCTAGAAGATCAGGAGCCCACCCTTGTGACCTCATTTAACTTTAATGACTTCCTTAGAGGCCCCATTGCCAAATACAGCCACATTTGGGGTGAAGGCTTTAAAAAATAAATTTGGAAAAGACACAAGTATTCAGTCCACAGTGCAAAGAGTGTTATGACACTAACTAGACAAGGGGTATGAGAGCACTGGTTTTCATCCCAGACTAGGGGAGAATAAACTCCCTAGCATATGTATGCCACCTTCAGTGTTCAGTGTGTCACAGAATCTTTTATAAACCTTTTCATCGCTTCCTACCTCCCCAATTCTAGGCGATAGGCAGGAAGAGAATGCCATTCTATCTTCTGTTTTTTCTCCTCAATCTTCCTAGACTCTGCTTGGACAACCAGTTAGTTCTCTCTTTTCCATCAGTCATATTACATAAACTCTACCCATCAAGGGGATAGAAGTGAAAATATACTAGTAGCTTGTTGATGTTATGTTATTTAAACATAAACTTCCTGTTTCACATGACATAAACTCTATTTTTTAGAATGCTATGTAATTTAAGGCTTTCATTAAAGAGTTGTAACCTGGTGTGTAGAGCCATGTTCCCACCATGTTGCCCAGGCTGGTCTCAAATTCCTGACCTCAAACGATCCTCCCACCTGGGCCTCCCAAAGTGCTAGCACTTCAGGCATTAGCCACCACACCTGGCCTACTTAATTAGTCTAAATCAATGAGTTTTGCTGCATGATGAGTTAAAACAATCATGAAGACTTTACATGTTTTCAGAATGATAAAGGCAAATTATCTGCTGTCCTGACAAAAGGCACTTTGAGTTTCCATATGGAAGCCAATTAAAATTAAATCATAATACACAGCAGAGGAAGCTGCACACCTTCATTGAAGTAGTTTGGGGTGAAGGGTAGTTAGTAATGAAATCAGAGTTTGAGAGGTGAGGGTAGAATTTTTGGTAGGAAAAGCAGAAAAACGGTTAGGGCAGAGAAAAACAAAAATAATGTTATAGAAATGGTGTGGAGGAGATCTAGATGCCCAGAAGAGGTTATATTCTGGGTGATGGCCAAGAGAAATAATGAAGTGCAGCGTAACGAATTTATTTAACTCCCCTGGAGTATGTCAAACAATCTAGATATTCAATTTAGCTTCATTCTGAAATAGGAGCTAATGGAAGTAGTCTGTAAAGGTAATGCTCTGTAGCAATGGGGAAGTGCAAGCATGTGACTATGCAGGTACATGCTGGAGCATGGTATAACAGTTAGAACCAAGTAAATAAGCCCTGTGATCTTTGGCATGGGTAGCAGCTGTAGTTGGGGGTGGGTGAGTGGACGATTTGAGAACAGCTTTTGCAAGCTATTCTCTGTAGTCTCACACATACAAATCATCTCCTCCTGATTTACTACCACAAATGGTGAATTTCATGAATTATGTGTCAATGCTTATTATTTCCAGTGTCAGAGGACATCCTTTTTTAGTCCCCCAACGTATTAATATTTGAGCGTCAGGTTGCTTTAAAGCAGAGATAAATTTAATGGTCCTCCCCTAAGTTTCTGCTTGTCGTTATTGCTTATCTGCTAACATTTTGAGGTTTTAATTCTTTTTCTTCTCCTTTAAATTTATCGCTTGATGGAAATAATTGGGTGGTTTGAATATTTTTCAACAGTGAGAGTTCTTATTAGCTTTTAAGTAGATAAAAATACCCTTTCTTCCCTATAGTGCAGAGTGGAATGGGCTATTACTACCATCTCCGTAAATTAAATTACTTAAAAAAAATAAAAGAAATAGATTGTGAAAGTGTTTAGCCAAAGGAGTTCTCCAGCTGACTGAACATTTATGGGCACTCCGCCATCAATGCAAGGTAAATTCACCTACAAGTAGCTATTTAGAAAACATGTGTATAATGATGGCTGTTAAACTTACCCAACTGAATTACACCTAACTTTAGACAAAAGAATGGAATATATACATAACCAAATTGATGGTAACTAAGAGGATGGCAGTTTAATCACCAACAAGGATATAAATAGGGCCAAGTGAAGAGGCTCAAATTGGTGATACAGAATAATTAGTGGTAATGAGCTTAAGAAAAAAGAAAGTTTAGTTGGAGGCTCAAAAAACACAGGTGTACACCACATTTGGTGGTTTTTGATTGGGAAGCAGTCTGCTTTGTTTTGAGTCAAGCGATCTCCAGGCAGGCACAGGGAATTAGTTAAATCATACTGTGTACTCCCTGCTCGGCCTACATCTTTAGGCAAAAGCAACCTAAATTTAACATTAAGTGGTGTTGTCAACCTAGGTTGCACATTTGAATCACCAGGGATACTTTTTAAACATAGCGTGGCCTGGGCCATACCCTAGAAATTTTGATTTAATTTATCTGGGATAGGGACCAGACATAAGTATTTTTAAAATCACTACAGATTTGTCAAAGTTGCAGCCACGACTGAGAACCACTGCTCTAAAGGCACCTTACATGACTGAAGAAATTTCCAATGGCTCCTCTTGGCTTCTGAATCAGGGGTGGCAGGGGTTGCTGTGTTTTCCCGCAGCAGCTGAGAAAGCAACCAAATTCATGACCTGTCCTTACACACCCCGGGCCTATGGTTAGTTTCCACTGCTCATTGGAAGGTAGAGATGATTATTTCGCAAAAGACTAAGTCACTGTTGGGCTGGGAGGTGAGGATAAAGGCTAAAGTGATCGAGGGTGTTCCATTCTATACAAGGGCAAGTTGTGAGTTGGATAAACCAAGATTTGACAATGAGTAGTTTTTGATATGTACAACCTGGGTAGTAGGCTGTTTATCGTACATATGTGGCCAGCTACCAGGGTAACAGTAGCAGAAGTGCTGTGTGTATATGGAAGCTACACATAGCACCAGTCTGTCTCTTGCTGACTTCATAAGCACCCATTCTTTGGCTCAGAAACCACCTGATAGTCATCTCTTCCCTCTTCTTTCCTTCCTTGCCACTTTTCACGCATCTCCAGTATGGCATTTCACCACAAATGAAGTCATATTACAAAAATCTGCTTACATTTGTATTCCATATTAGACTACAGGTTCCTTAAGGTTATGGACAACTTTAGTCATTCTAATATCTTTAGCTTTCATCACAATGCCAGGTATGCAAATATTTGTAGACTGAAAATGGTGGCCTGTGATTCTAGATTTCCTGTTTTAATTTGAAAGTAAGAATGGGTGAGAGATAGTAGAGAAAGGAAAAGGAAAGGGAGACGCTCACAGCTTTAGAGGCAAACTTCTTCCAAATACAACTCAATTCTCTAATAAATATCTCTCAAATGCATACATTCTTATAACATATATTTATTGAAGCATTCTACACACAGCAGCAAACTTGTCATAAAAGTTCTCTGACATCGTGGAGCTTACGTTGGGGTAAACTATTAGCAAAGGAGAAACATAAGCATCATTAAGAATATTTAACTTTTCTTAAAATGCTATGAAGAAAATAAACAAGGAATTGAAACAGGAAATGGTTTACTTATGTGAATCAGGGTGGGGTGACATTTTAAACAGGTGGTTAGAGAAGGCCCCTCCAGAAGCATGACATTCACACTGAAACTCAAGCCCACTGCAAAAAAAAGTGGGGGGGAAGAAGGAGATCCCAGGTAAAGAGAATAGTGAATACAAAAGTCCAAGTATAGGAGGAAAAGGCTTGGGAAAATTGAGAAATAAAACGAAGGCTTATTTTTAACTTCTACATACACACACACACACACGCATACACACATACATAACGTAAGTGGAAGAAAAACATTGTTTATGATTAGATAACTCGTGAACCTGACCCCTTTTACAAAATGACCAAAGATCTCCCAGGCCTTGAGTTATAAACCATCATACACCCAGGGGCAGGTTTGCTGGCTTAAGAGTGTCTCTGTAAGATCGTCTCTAAAAGGTCAGTGAGCTTTTATCCTGCCAGATCATGTTTGATCAAAATGACCTGAATAGTGACTTCAGCCCTCCCATCTGAAGGTTCAAGTCTGACTTCCAAGTACCAAGGTTACGTGAGTCCAGCTCATTGTCTGGGATGCACTGAGAGCTTTATTCTAGAGAAGACCTGGACCTTCACAGTGAAATCTGCAATGCCCGCCAGCTGGGAGTGCTTTTCTACTTCGGCTTTACTGATTTGTATTATGCAGTCTAAACCACAGGGAAGTGGAATTAGGTTTGTCTCATTCTGTCAGTTCTTAATAAACTCCGTGAGTACAGCACCCTTACTTTATTCTTCTTTATATACCCAGCTCCTAACACAAGGCCTAACTCTCAGAAAATTGGCCCAGAAACTAAATGATTTTAGTTTTTTTAATGGTTAGAAACAAAAAAATCAAATGAAAATAAATATTTTTTAACACATGAACATTAAATGAAATCCCAAGTCAGTGTTTGTAAAGTTTTATGGAAACAGTCACGTTCATTCATTTATGTTTGGTCCAAGCCTGTTCTCTCACGATAAAGGCAGACTTGAGTGGTTGTTACAGACTGCAGTAGTTATGATAGAGACTGTATGGGTTGCAAGTCTAAGATGTTTACTATTGACCCTTTATAGAAAAAGTTTGCCAACCTCTGTGATAAATATTTACCATGTGAATAATGAAATGAATACATAAATAAATGAACGATTATGACAAATTCACTTTCATATAATTACTCCTTAATAGTATACACTCTATGGCAGAGATCCAGGTATGAACCTAGACCTTTACACATTTTATTTAAAATATGAGACAGTATTATTTGTGAATCCTTTTGCCATGCTGTTCCAAAAGATATTCAATCAGAACAAAAATTTTAATTGCATTTTCTAAATGGGCTTCTCCCATTTTTGTAATTAAAAATGCATCTCAGTGCCTCTTTTCATGAGGACCAGCCAGTCTTCCAAGAAGTTATATTTGCATGGTAATCATTTTACTGTATCAAGCATGTATATGTCCTCTGCAGTTTTCTTCCTTCTGTGCCTGTCTGTAGGTTCTAAACTTTTACCGTGGGATATGCAATTCTGCTTTACAGAGGTACATGATAGAAAGAAATCCAATCACCTCCCTGACATGTGAATTTCATTTCACTTTTACATTTGTTAACTGATTTCCTAGGTTTTACTGAATGCCCACTACACTGTCAGATTGGAGGCATTAGGGGGGTCATGAAGTGTGTATATTTTCAAAATCTGCAAAAGGCAAGCAAATCAGTTGCATTCGGCTCAGGCAAGATGCATGTTCTTATGTAAAACAAGTTAAGGGCACTAGAAATGGTTTAATACAGATCCAGATAGAAGACTACACAAATTCATATGAAAACTGGAATAGGTTACTCTGAATATTAGAGAAACTGCAAGTGAACTTGAATGGAAAACTCGGTAATGCTGATTACACCTTCTTAGTACTGGCATTCCTGCTTTCATTTCCTTTTTCAAATTGCTGAGAAGGGATTAAAACAAACATATCTGAAATTGATCCTGTTGTGTAGGCTGATAGGATTTGTTTCTGTTTGTTTACTTTTGTATGGTTTTAATCTTCCTAGAGGGACTTTGGGTCCAAGTAATAATCACTGTTTTCCGTTTTAGGAGAAACTCGTCTTCTGTACATCATTAAAACTTCTATAATTATTTTTTTCACAGAGGAGAAAGTTATGTGATTGGAAATTCTATCATTTCTATTTTGTATTAAGTACTTTGGAGGCAAATTTATATAGATTCACTTAAATAGGGTGTTTGCTTACAATGGACTATTGGGGAGACCTTACTCTTTCTAATTTAGGGGCTGGAGCTACAGAAGGAAAGCTTTTAGAAATTCATACCAGCTAATTAATCCAGCTCATTAGCCTAAAACCTCACTGAATGCTGAGAGTGCTGCTAATGTAATAAGTTTCTCAGTTAATGGAGTCAAAGCTAACTTCAAAGATGGCTAGTACCTCATTCATTAACTTAATCAACTCTCTGGGCACCTCAAAGACAACAAATCCTGGTAGGAGAGCAATAAAGATGGAAGTGGATGTTTTGTTCTCTTATCCCCTGACTGACTTAAAAGTTAAAATTTGGATAACTGTTGAGTGCACAAATAGTACACGTTCCCACCTCTGTATAACAACAGGACGACAAACAAATGCTGTAGAGAAATTTTTGTCAAAATGAAAGCTTGAAATTGTCCCAATACTCCAATCAGTATAAAAAGCCAACATCTAGCGTGTTGAGTATTATGCATTTTACATGCTCAATCTACTATACACATTTTAGCCCATAAGAAAAGAAATGGAAATGAGGCATCAATTTGCCTCGTTATCTTCTTGTTTTCCTTTTAAGATTTTCTAAAATAAATGTCAATAAATTTAATGAATTATTCCATAAATTAAATAGATTATTTTTAGATTTATTATTTATTCCATCTTCAAAACAAAATAAAAAAGGACATGATTATTGTTCTTTCGTTCAACAAATATGTGAAAATCTACTAGGTATCTAAGCAATGTTTTAGATGAGGGAGTTCAATGAGAATACCTTTTAAATTGTTTCTATTTTCATTCATTTTTAGTAAATCTTGCCTTCATCATCTTCTTTCAAATTCTTGAATTTTTCTTATTTCTGGAGATTTTTCACTATTATGGCTTCCCTTTAGGGAGGGAAGTTTTTGTGTTTATCAACTATTAGGAGCTCAGACATTGCATAGGCCTCTATTTAAAGAGAGGTTTGGTTTGATTAATGAACCAGTTGACTATGACACTGGAGAAAGAAAAATTGCTACTGGTAAAGGCAGATGAACAACAAGAAATAAAACAGTAGGGAAAGAGATTTTGTTTTAGGAAGTCACTTGAAGAATTACCCTCTTCTTTAAATATGATGATAGAACAAATTAAACTGTTTTAAATATTTCAAAGAGGTTTATTCTAATCCAATATGAGTGAGCACCGCCTGGAGAAGAGATAAACCCAAGAAGCCTTGAGTAAGTGGTCGCTAGGCAGTCAGAATGCAACTCTTTTTTATAAAATTTAGGGAAGCAAACATCACAGGCAAACTCATGAATCAATACATGGAGGTCATTCATTGGTTTGGCCTAAAAAGGCAGAATATACTGAAGCCAGGCCTTACAGGTCATAGGTGGGTTCAGAGATTCTTTAATTTGCAATTGATTAAAGGAACAAAGCTATGTCTAAAAACATGAAGTTCATAAAAGTGAATGTTTAAGTTAAGATAAAGAAGTCTACCAATAATCATGTGATACCGTGCCAGAGTCAGGCTGTGAGAGCAAACCACAACATACTGGGTCAAAATGATCTGTAGGGGTGCATGACTTAATCCTTGCCTGGCATGGCCTTAGGTCTTGCCTATAATTTGGTATCTTATTGCCACAAAGCATCTGTTCTTTCAGTCTTATAGCTATTTTAACATCAATGTTGGTCACTTGTGTTTAAACTGCCCCAGGGAGTGGGTGTAATGAGGTATGTCTGACCTCCTGTTTTTCCATGGCCAGGAACCCAGTTTTTTTCGAGGTCCCCTGGGCCAAAAGAGGGTCTGTTCAGTCAGTTTGGGGGGCTTAGTTTAATTCTAGTTTACAAATAAAATGTGAGTTTCCTGGTTCAGATATGCCCTTGCTTTCTTTAGTATTCTACACCGTGAACCCTGTGAGTAAGGCCAAGGCTCCTTTTCTTCCTATAACTCCAATGCTCTCCCTCATTTTACACAGGTTCAGAGAACTGCTCAAAACTCTGCATTTTTCTCCTTTTTTACCAGACCTGGATATACCATGCTAGTGACAGATTCATTGTTTTGCAAATAATTTTTCTCCAGTTTTTTTCTATAGCTGCATCGAACGATTCACTGGTACAGTTTTCGTTTAATATATTGTCCTCTCTGTCTTGAAGAAGTTTCTAAGAGTTTTAGTTTGATGATGAAAAAAGAAACACAAAAAACTAAAAACACTTCATTTTACAAAACTAATTGGAATGGGAAATTGGAGTTAGTAATCACAGTTCAGGACTCAAATTTCCATCTTAATACAGAACAGTTAACTTTTGAACTTAAGGTACTTTCTCAAAATAGTGTTGTATAATAAGTTTTCTAGTCATCAGAGTAATCAATTTTTAATTGTATAGGAGCTGTCTTATCTTTGCAAAACTTCCTCCCCATGACCAGAACTGAGAAGTTACTTCAACTTAATCTATATAAATATTGAACATGGTAAGTATAGTAAAATGGTTTAGGGATAGACTACTAATATAAAATAATCAAGATTTTTCATATATTTATGAACGTGGTACCAGGGACCACATAATATAGTCCCCTTTGGTAATGGAAGCTGTGCTGTTGGTTTTACTGCGTAAGAAACCACACCAAAACTGATTAGCTTACAACAGAAAACATATATTTGAGTCTGTGGAGGTTGGCAATATGAGCTAGGCTTAGCCGAGCAATTCTGCTTATCCAGGGCCTTTTGCGGACTTTGCTGTTGTGCTCATGTGCTTGTGATGAGCTCCCGTGAGTACTGCGGAGACTGGCTGGTCTAAGATGCCAGTCACTCCACATAACCTCCATCCTCTGGCAAAATAACCCAAGCATATTCACAGAGCAATGGCTAGATAGGTTAGGCTCCTGGGACTCACAAAATGTCACCATCACTGTGTTATATCAGTCAAGAGAAGTGACGAGGCCAGCCTGTATTCTAGGCAAAGGAAAGTAGACACCTCACCTATTGGTGAGGGGTGCTAGAAATAACTGAAGCCATAATGTAATCTACCATGAGTAGAATACATAAAACTTGGGAGTTTTCACACTTACATGTCTGTCAGGTGTAGGAAGCCATTTGGCCACAGGATATGAAGATAACATGCTGAAACTATCAGGCACGTTTGATCAGCAGGACCCTGACAGAACCCTGATGACACTGTGTTCCTAGGTTCAGTTGTTCCTAATACTCAGTGCTGTCTTTGCTCATCCTTTAGTTTAGCCATTGTATACTGTCTTGTATTCTATGAGCCAATTAAATTTCTCTTTTGTCTAAGTTAAATGAGTTGAGGTTCTATCAGTTTAATAAAAGTTCTTGAAAAAATCCACTACCCAAACTTTTTACATATACTTATTCCTTGTCCATTGTTGCCACATACTAATATAGTCAGTAGAATAACAGCTAAGTTATATATTCATTTAGCTATGGATATTCATTTTAAAATTAATTTTACTTCCAATAAGTGAAGTGTCTATCTTCATTAAGCAATTCAACTGCATTGAATTCTTCATCTGGATTTATATGGTGGTACTTTGTAAATGGCCTGAGTAGTTAGACACTATCCTTTAATTCTGAAAATTAGGGACCAAATGTCATTTAGAAAATTGAAAATCTACTTTTATGACTTCAGTTGAAAGAACTCATGCTGAAATGTGAACAATGTTCATGAAAAGTTAATAAATAAGACTAATGATAGTCCGTGGTAATTTTAAAATGATCCAACTCTTAAATGACTTACAACTAGTGCTACTACCTTTGAGAAAAGAGGGTCACAATATTGGAATTGCATGCTCATAGCAAAACTGAACTTCAAAAGCCTTTCATGATCATATATATCAAGAGTCCATTTCACATTGTTCTCACATTTACTACACAGACACGTTCATTTCTCACTTTAAATATAATGATGATAGATGTAGAATTATGGGATCTGAATCAATTTTCAGATTGTGAAACTCCACATAGTCCTCTATAATTATCCTGCCTCCCAACATTGAAAAATACGCTCTCCCCCTGACTTCTCTTTTTGAATCATTAACACTATGAACCCGTATAATTGAAAAAAAATGTGTCACTTTTAACTTTCTTCATTGTATTTGAAGAAAAAAATACTCTGGCCAAATGAGAAATGAAGTTTTTGGAAAACCAGAACATACACAAAAGTTTCTAAGCTTCTTAGCACAGAAAATAGGACTGAAGGGCTTGTTAATGAGCCAATCTGTGAGCCATCATGTGCTAGCATCTCTCTAAATGGAAACTGTAAGACAAAAGACATGTCACCTTTCAAGAAAGACACTGTCAGTGTTGAGTAAAACCAGAGTGTGACTATGTCCTTTCAGTGTATTCCTTCTTTTTTCAGTATCAGGGAATACTGTCAGCACTTTCTGAAATTTATAGAGGTCAATGAGTTGTCACTATTATCCCTATTTTCAGAGGAGTTACTTGAAACTCAAAAGGATTAAAGTGACTTATAATTAGTCATAATGGTTCCTCCTTTTCACAACCTACTTCAGATTTAAACTATCCCTGCATGAAAGAAAAATTTAATGTTATTTATGTTAAAGTGCTCATATACTTCAGAGTATCAAATGGCAGAATTTCAGGATAGTAGAATATATTTCTCTATGTGTTTTTAAAATTCTATGCTCCACACCCATTATCTGTAAATAAAGTACAGCTTCCAATGCAGTCAACGAGCAGTCAAGTGTGCTAACGAGGACATCTTTAAATAGTGTTGTTCTGCTGTGCTACAGAGTGGAGCTCATCAGAGAGCTGATGGAACACAGAACCATTTGAAGAGGCTCTGAGAACACATTTACAAAAATACCAAATCTGAATTAAGCAAAACTTAAGGATACTTTGTTTTGACTACTGGAAAGGAAACAATGACACACACAGGGACCCAGGTGGTTAATGTACTGTACACTATTACTATAAAGTACAAGACCTCAGCCTCTAATCTCTTCAGAACCCAGGAATTCAGTTGATTACGTAGTGCCCTACAGAACAGACTTGAAGAGTAAAAGAGCAAACATTTCAGATGCTCTTTCAAAGCTTGCCAATGCACTTGGCTTTTGAATTCGTGCTATTGGTCTGTTGTGCAGGAGGGAAGTTTACAATGGTTTTTACTCTCCAAGAGGTTTTAAGCCTGTCTCAATTACAATAGAGAATATGACATGAGCCCCCCCTTTTTTTGTGTGCCGTAAAAAAATAAACTACAATTGTAATAGCAAAACAAATTTTCTCAGTTCAGAAATGGTGTAATATGTAAACCTAAAGCTTTGCAGTTAATGCAGGTCCCTTGACTTTTAAGTCAACTTAATTCGAAGACAAATACCATGATTTATTAGCTATGAAATTGTTCTCTCCCACTATAGTTTAAATTAAAAGGCTTTAAGTAAACATTGCAAATTCAACAATGTTCACTTATGAGCTACTTATTTTCATCTGTAGATTCACCTGGTTGTGCCAAAAGATCCCTAAGGTCCTGATTTCATCTCACATTCACTGTTCTGTATGTGTGTGTGAATTCAAGTATCTCCTCTTTGTGAAGACCATTGACAGTGCTACAAGACAGTGAACAACACCGCAACCCATGTTTAATGTTCATGTTGATGTCTTTTAGTAATGTGGCTAATTTGCAGAAAATCAGTCATTTATTTATGTGAAAGCGTAGAGCAAATGTTCTATAATCAGTGAATGTTGTTTCCATTTGGAAATAATTTGCTGAATTTTTTATGTGATTTTCAAGTTATGCTACTTCACCCATTAACAAGAGAGTACGAATGGGCTGTGTTACTTTTAGGAAGTCCTTTTTCAAAACATTCTCCCTGCTGAAATGTCAGCACAAAGTGTCTTCTTACATTTCGATGCTTTCTCGGAGTTTAAGTGACCCACGACACCAATCACACATATCTCCAGGAATCTGACACACTGAAAAATCCTATGAGGTTTCCTAAAATAGATCCTGCTGACAAACATTTTACGTCTGAACCTGTACTGATTGAAAGAGGTCTCACTGATAAGAAATAATAAAAACAAAACAAAACAATCAATTTGGGGTGAGGTAGATTAGAGCTAACTTTTATTTAGTATCTAGTAATTCAGCCATGTCACTTTACAGTCTCTTCCTAGCTCTCTCTGTCAGCACAGAAATCAAGGTTCAACTTTTAAAACATCACTTCATCAATCACAACTCTGACCTAGTATGTATTTTTTACAATTCTCCTTTTTAAAGAATAGAATGGTATATTCAAGATTTTATCAATAACTTGTTTGATGAGAAATTCTCTTGTTACTATTTCATAAAAGACTTCCTGAAAATAGTTTTTACCCTCCTTTAGAAGTAAAACAACAACAAATCAGAAACAAAGCATTACATATTAATTTAATTTTCCAATTCATTGTGAAAAGCAGTGAATTATGCGAGTTAATAGAAATGAATAATAAAAACAGAATTTAGGCTATTGTCAGTCCCTGTAAAATAAATTGTAATCTGAATATGTGCTTTGATCAAGTATTTTTTCAAAAGCATGTTCTACTATGATTCCCAATTTTCAAAATTCAAAATGTGACCCAGTACACACATTGATGTTCCCACAGGTAAATTTCAGACAAAACTCTTATGAACAACTTATCTTTACTCTATACTCTGATACTTTCTATTCTAGCTAATTTAATTTTTTGTAATGCTTATTTGGATTCACAAAATTGATTTCATAACCTACTAATGAGTTGCAATTGCCCATAGAAAACATTGCTTTAATCTAAATTTTAAAAACTGTGAGGAGGTGACTTTCATCTTAATAAGCAGAGAGGTGTTAAAAACATAATTCTCATCAAATAGATCGTGAACTTGTGTCAAAGTTGTATTAATCACATTAATAAAAATACCAGCAAGAAAATACTAGAGCTAGTTTTAAGAGCATTTGAGGAACTTGCATAGTAAACAGAGGAATGACTTCTAAAAATAAGTTTGCTAAATTATATTTAAGACTGGTTAACTCCTTGCAGTATAGGGAGCCATAAGACCTCTGGCGGTTAACTCTAGTGAATTATAAAATCAAAACAACTTAATTTCTGCACTTTTAGATACAGAAGAATTCAAACATAGTCCAGTTGGGAGCCTGACACAATATCAGTTATTTTAAGAAAGAATTTTTAGAAAGGATGCTAACTGGATATAGAGTTATTAACCAAATTTATGCAAAGGCTAAGATATTGCCATGGTATCACAGAAACAGCAATGTTAGGAAGTAGCTACCACCCCTACCGTCTTCCGGGCTGAGGCAACAAAAGGAAGATCATTAAGACTTAAAAGCTTGGAGGAGAGGCTTTGTGGTGATGAACCTCAAACCCCTCTGGTGCTAGTGTTGGTGTCTCTGAGGAGGGCTTGATGAGATCAAATGTTGGATGTACTGCAAGTGTTGATGTACTGCAAGTGTTGATGTACTGCAAGTGTTGGAAATACTACAAAGAAGCAGCACCTGCTGCTATGGGAATAAATTGATATAGCCAGAATGAAGACGTGCCATTACGATAAATTCCTGGAGCAGGGAGAAACAAAAGAGGAAACCAACAATGGGAGCAATTCCCTCTCCCTGCCAAGCCTTGCCATCTCCCTCCATTGGCAAAGCCTAACAGGAAACCACTAGTAAAACAGATACATGGTTTGCAAAGTCCCAACCTCAGCATCCTAAAAGCAACCACAGAAGGGAAGCTAGAGCTGAGAGTCAATAGTTTAAAAACTGCCACAATATCTAAACTTACAGGGCAATGGAGCCTTTGCACTTCTCTCATCTGTGGATTGTTCAAGAGTGTCAAATTGTATCTCACAAGTAAGAGAAATATTCTAACATGAGAGCAAGAAGTAAGCAAGCCTCATTTGCTTTTTTCTAAATTTAGAATACATTTATCTTTATCAGAAATGTGTGGTTTAATAAAAAGCTCCACCAAACTTCAAAATTATTATAACTGATATTTTCTGCTTTTTATATTAAAGGAATTTCTGCAGACCATTACTCAAGTCTATTATGCTAACATTAGACATACATTTAGCTTGTTACCTTGAAAACCAATAATGACATTACATATTATGAACATAAAGATGTGTCTTCTCCCATGATTCCAGAGTTCTTTGGTCCAGTGTTGATATGTGACAAAGTGTTAGAATTAATATATGGGAAATTGTGATTATTTTTTAAAACTAAATAAAAGTTACATATGATAGTAAAGATTTCAATTGTGTATAGATATCAAATAAAAAGTTATATATATATGTTTATATACATATAAAAGTGTAAATATATTTATTTACACAAAATAGAACATGCCATACATTCTTTTGCATCTTAATTTTTTTTCCACTTAGTACCATATCTTGCCATATTACAACAGATAGATCCTCCCCTACATTGTTAAGATCTACATTCAAATATAGGATCTACATAATCAATTTTAAAATTCCTTGGGCATTTAGGTTGTTTCTAACTTTCTGTTATTGCAATGGCTAGCTAGCTAGCTAGAGCAATGAAAAGTTGGAAGATATTGTTTTATGTACGAAGTATATACACATAATATGCTGACAAAACAATACTGAGTTAAATAGTAATCATGATTTTGTTAATGTTTATTTGTAATTGAATCTGTAGCTGATGACTTGAAACAGCATGAAAGAGAACAAAAATACAATCTGATGAGTGTTGTCCTATCTTTCCAAAGCAACTTTATAATCAACCAATCTTTCTATTTCTCACATCTAGATACCACATCACGTGAAGCCCTTGCCATATTACAGCTATGACCAACCTGTGATGGGGTACTGCCAGGCCCACCAGCCACTCCATGTCACCAAGGGCTATGAGACAGTGTCTCCAGACCTGGATGAAAACCCCGGCCTGGAGCTGGGGCGAGACCACAGCTTCATCGCGACCATCGCCAGGTCGGCGGCACCAACCATCTACCTTGAGAGAATTGCAAACTAACGCTGAAGCCAACTCCTCACTGGGGAGCTCCATGGGGGGAGGGAGGGCCTTCATCTTAAAGGAGAATGGGTGTCCACAATCGTGCAATCGAGCAAGCTCATCGTTCCTGTTGAAACATTTATGGCATAGAGAAAAGAAAAAGAAAAAACAAACAAAACTGCTTCAAGAAAGCAGCGAATGCACCTGCAGCATTACCGGGAGGACTGCAGAACTTTCTTTGCTTTAAAATATAAAACGAACAAACAAAAATGCTCCCGGATGTAAATAATAAGAGTGTCAAGTTCTTATAAAAATAGATTTCACCCTAGCTACATATAGGTTTGTTTGTATATTTGATTTTTCTACACTGCATGGTTCCTGGGCTGGAGAACCACAGGGGAGTAAATAAACAGGGGTGGGTGGGGAGCTAGGGAAACAACAGTTTTCCTCTTTAGGTGTGTGTAACTCTCACAGATTTTATTTAAATTGCTTTCATTTATTTTTTCTTTAAAAATGCTCTCTGTTCTTGTTTTGTTTATTTTATTATTTTTTCTTTCCTGATCAAGTTTCTAATACAAAACATGAGCATTAAAGCTTATGTTGTACCAAAAGAAAATGTGCTTTACCACGGACCACAGAGAAAGTCGACCACAAAGACCACAAAGTTTGACAAAACTACTGGAAAACCCAATAAGTCTGGGTGAATGATCCTTCATGACAAATGCCATATATGGGACATGATAGAAGGAGTTTTGTTTTGTCCCATTGGCAGCCCTCACCGTGTAGGATGTCTGAGAGAGCCATGAAGATCGCTGAATGAGAAGACAAGCAGAATTATTCTCACATGGACTAAGGTTATAAGAGAGCCATGACCATGGGCTCGATGAATGGAACTGCCAAGCTGATGCATTTCTAAACACAAGATAATGTGTAACATTGCTTTTTAAATTAATTATCAATTAGCTTTTGTGTAGTTTTTATCAATAAAAGAAAAAAATATTGAAAAATAAACATATTATTTTGTGGTTGGTATACCACAGCCCACCTAATGCTGAGTGCTTTATCTATATATTGTGGAATGCTTCTAATCTATATCAGGGTACTTCAATAAGAATCAGTTGGTATCTATCAAGTGTTTTCTGTGCGTACCATGGTCAGATAGGAAGGCCCTATGAAGTGTAGAAAAGGAATATAAGATGTGGTTTATGCCTGATATGGTTTGTCTGTGTCCCCACCTAAATCTCATCTTTAATTGTAGTTCCCATAATCCCCACATGTTGTGGGAGGGACCCAGTGGGAGGTAACTGAATCATGGGGGTGGTTACTCCTGTGCTGTTCTGGTCATAGTAAGTTCTTACAAGGTCTGATAGTTTTATGAGGGGCTTCCCCCTTAGCTTGGTTCTCATACTTCTCCTTGCTCCAGCCATGTGAAGAAGGACGTGTTTGCTTCCCTTTCTGCCATGACTGTAAGTTTCCTGCGGCCTCCCCAGCCATGCTGAACTGTGAGTCAATTAAAATTCTTTTCTTTATAAATTAAACAGTCTTAGGTATGCCTTTATTAGCAGCATGAGAATGGACTAATACATGCCCCAATACATTTCACAATATTTTCAGAGACATGTAACCTTACTCTAATAAAATTATATAACAATATGAGAAAAAGTAAGTATCCATGGAAGGGGTATAGGTTGTCAGATCTTATAGAAGTGAAAGAACTATGTGGAAATTTGTTAGTATCTAGGAGGAAGATGGATAGCATCACCCATTTTTTAACAAAGGAGATCACTGCATGCACATCAGTTGAGACATTTTATCATAAATTATTTCGTGTTATAATGCTACATCTTAGCAATTCTTTAACTGTGGACATTCTCCTAATGTGTCCACTTGTGTAATTTGCTTAGTTTTATTTTTAAAAATAAATTATGCTACAAAATTTACGTCACCCTTTATTTGGACAAGTTTCATATTTTAAGGCCTGCTCACTTATAGTGGCCCTGCTGAGTGTTCCAGAACCAAGTTAATAGCTGCCATACATTTAATTCCAAATTCTGCTAAATTAATAATAAAAGAGCCTTGTAAATACCATCACATCACAGCAAACTAGCACAGAGTATTACTGCACATGTTTTGTTTTTTCTCCCTCAGAGAAGTTCTGTTCTACTACCACTTTAAATAAGGCTTGAAGTTATATTCTATCCCAAATGATACAAATAGTATGTCACATTAAAGGAAAACTCAATCGAGGGAAGTTTTTTTCATGTTGGAACACAGGGCTATTGCTGTTGAATTCTGGTATCTTTCCTCTTAATATTATATTTTGGGTTACATGTGTTTTCTTAACCATTCAAGTTGAATCAATTTATCGTAAGTTTAAAAATTAAAGATAATTCTTTGGCATTATGATTTTGTTTTCGGAAACTATTCAATACATTTGGAATATGTCTTCCCAAATTACAAGGATTTTTTTGGTGGGGGTCTTTCCAAATTACAAGGATTCTCTTAATCCTTCTGATCTTCTCTATCTATCCAGTGTCCCCCATATACCATATCCACCACACCACCCCTTCCAGAGTTGATTTATGAGAGGTCACATATGAAAAATCTCGATCAAATTTGGCTGATGTCAGCTTCAGTTTTAGTTCTGTTTCTTATAACCAAAAAAGTCATAAATAGATAAGAATCTTCATGTTATTTAAAACTGCCATATTTTGCCAACAGTTGCCTCAAGGTTAATATGAAATAAGTGAACTACTAGCAAAACAGATAGCATTATAAAAAATGTTGTGTCCTATTTATATGAAAATTTCAAAGAACTTATTTAAAATGTAATTTACATATGCTGGAAAAAGTTTACACTGAGCTCCAGAAATCTATGATTAAAACAAGCAAACAAACAAAAACTCAAACCAAATTACTTTAGTAGGCTTGGAAAAGTCCTCAGCTGAAAAATTCCGGTTTGATATTGTCTGAAGGGTCAAGCAAGTTTTCAGATAAAACAGTGTGTGTGTGTGTGTGTGTGTGTGTGTGTGTGTGTGTGTGTAGTGGTATTTCAACAAAAGGCTTAAGAAGAAAATAGGATTATTCATCACTTAAGCCCAAAAGTCAATTATTTTTCCCACAACCCTGGTGTAACCAAGGAGGATGAAAAACTTCTGTTAGTCAACACTTAGGATAAATTATCTTCTGGGCCTATAAATGATAGGGAACAAACTTGTCTATGGAGGTCACTTTCATCCCTTTTTTTGTTAATTTTTGTGCTTTGCTATGCAAACTGATTGCCCCAGAATCCTTCTTCCTTAACATGGAAGAGTGTAACTGTGAATTGTGACCCTAGCTAATACAAAGATTTTTTCACTTTCTTCTAGAAGTCAGGAATTATGTTGATTCTACTTATTTTTTACGTTGAAGTGTTAAAGAGCCCTCTTAAAGAAAGTTATGCTTTATTTCAAGACTATTCTAATTAGTAATTTGATTTTACACTATAGTGTTTATTGAACTTCTGAAGGCTATGCAGATTGTAATTTCAAAGTTGAGGAGTCTCATGGAGTATTTATAGAGCAAGGGCATTAAAACCATGCCTAAAGGCAATTGTGAATGTGACAGAATACAGATTGGAACAATCAGTTATCCAAACATTCTGATAAACTTTTTTTCATAAATATTCTTTGTAATGCTGAGTTTGCTTTACTGATTCTAAAATGAAATAAAGAAATAGCTTAGAACGAGGCCTGATCGGTATATGTTTAGGTGTAACTGCGGTTTAACTTCAAATCTTATTGTACCTCTACTCACAGATTGGCGGACCTAACCCCAGCATGACTGATTCAGGTCTGATATGGGGTCTGAGAATGTCTTTCTAAGTCCCCAGGTGATGCTGAGGCTGCTGTGTGTGGACTACACTTTAAGAACCACTGCCATAGAGTGTAGATACTTCTATCTGTTTAGGTTGATGACTCTGTATGAAGACTCAAAATTTACATTTAATGTTCGCTTAAAATTTAATGTTCAATTAATCTTTAAAATAAGAATGAGTTTAAAACAGGTAGTAGTTTTATATGTCCACGCAATATGAAAGACTCGTACCTTTACATAAAGAGCATTTTCTAAAACATGCTGTGTAACACTAACAGACTATGCTCTCTGTAAAAGCAAAGTAGTGAAAAATAAACATCAGCAGCAGTAACAACAACAAAAGAGGTTTATACGATCAAATTAAATTCAGAAAATATTGCATATGATATGCTCCCTTTGGAAACTCACAAGGCAATTTAACATTTAAACAATATCAGATATACTGCAGTCAAGAAACCCATTTAACTTTGTTTAACCTGGAGTTTTCTAAACATATTAAACCACAATATCCTTCCTTAATTTAATATCTAAAAAAAATCCTGCAGAACTAACTTTCTGCAGAACTCATTTGGGAAATGTTAATTTAAGGAATGTTCTTTCTTTGGCCATCAAGAAAAGCATGTACCTTTGCAGATAACTATTTCTACATTTACAAATGATACAATGTACACCTATTTCTGAGATGCATGTGGATTTTTTAAATCAAAGACAATATATTTTAATCTCTCTAACAATAAAGTAAATGTCAAATACACCTGAATTAAATGAAAATGAATAATTAAAATGATGAAAATTTGATATCGTGAATGAGAAGTAGATCTCTCCATAGACAACATTCTTGTTCCATTGGAGATTAGACTCATTGTTTCTAAAGTGTAAGGCATTTTAAAATCAAAACAAATCACCAAAAAGTGCATGAAAATGTGGAGGGCCTTTATTTTCTGAGTTAACAAGTTCCTGGTAAGTCACTGGGCTTGTGTGATGTCAATCATTCATCTGCTTTCTGGGCCAGAGGTGCCCCTCAGACAGGTAATAGTAATGCTTGCCGGAAGGGAAGAAAGAAAGACCAGCACAAACGTTGGCTAATCCTGTCATAGTTATTTCCCTATAGAAACCAGGAAATTGATTATAGTGTTAGAATAAATTTTAGACTTACTTTATTCATTATTGTTTCCTTTTCAAAATGACATAAGAATAAAAATGAGGTTAGACATGAGCTCAGACTTTGTACTAGTTAAGAAAACTGTTCTACTGAAAATAATGGAAGAACTATGTCATAACAAATCCTTGGAATCAAAACATCCAAATTCTTGAGTTTGGCTATAACCCTTCTGGGTGATATTCACTTGTTTTTAGTTAAAGGAGGAAATACAACTGAGGATAACTGATGTGAGGATTAATTAGGTAGTTATATTAGTCTACTCTGACTTTCATAACAAAATGCCATAATCTTAAACAATAGAAATATATTTAGAAATATATTTTCTTTATAGTTTGGAGGCTGTAAAGTTCAAGATCAAGCTCCCAGGAGGTTTTGGCTTTCTACCTTGTTTGCAGACAGCTCCCCTTTCTCTGTGTCCTTATAAGGTAGAGAGAGAGTGCAATCTCTTTGGTATCTCCACTTATAAGGAAATTAATCCTATCAAATCAATTCTTCACTCTTATGACTTCATTTAACTGTAACTGCCCCCTTCTAGACCCTATCTCCAAACACAGTCACTTTGGAAGTGAGGACCTTTAACATATGAGTTTTAGGGAGACACAATTCTGTCTATAGCAGCCAAGAATGCATAAACACACACACAAACAAATAGCTGCAAGATATCTATGAGAGTGAGCCAACTGATTTTAAGAAGAAAAAGTACATAATAAAATTAGCCAGGTTACTCTAGCAAATGAATGCTTGAAGGAAAGATTTGCTGGAATTATGGGTAGGTCTGAACTCCAAATGAGTTTATGGGGAAAGACTATATGGCTTGCTTTTCTGTTTTAGACACGTGGGGTATTAAAATAGTTCTTAGTAAGATCATAGAAGATTTAAATTAACTAAGTTTTCTACAGAATGTCAATGTTTTCAAGTAGATCTATTGCTTAGAAAAAGCATTTCACAAGCTGGTTTTGCACTAGTCCCAAAACGTACTCTGCACAAGAAGGGGACAAAGGTCAAGTCAAGCTAAGGGAAAAGCTTCATATTTTATCCACCAGCTCAGGTAGTCTCAGTACTCATTAATATATTCAAAGCTTTGTGAATTTCTGTAGTAAAGAAGCTATTTTAATTCAGCATTTCCCAATGTTATTTGATTGTGTCATATTCTTCATTTAAATGAATGCTATTGGGAACCTGTGGAGTTAGTTTTCCCCAAAATACATTTAGGAACACATTGTGTGTCTGATGAAGGGCCACCTAAGAAAGAGAAATGGTATCTTTTAGTGTCCGTGTAAAGTTCTAACATTTACCAATGCAAGTTTCTGGAAGCGTTCAGAGCTTGTGACCAGAGTAAGCAACACACAGAACACCAATTCCTATATAAGCAGAGGATCAGAATTATCAGTATTTTATAATGGTTTGACTAAGATTGGGACACAGTGTTTGTTAGCACTGTGAAATTTACCCGGAGTTGGTTGAGTAGTAGGATATTAAGATGTTGGAAGTCATAACAGAATTGATGAATAAACTGGAAAATTTTAGACAAAATAAGAGATTCAGTTAGGGCAAAATATTTCTGTCTTCAAAGATTGAGGTGACTAAAACATAGATAGTGAGAGTATGCTTTTTCTCTTTTCCAAATGCAAAAAAAAAAAAAAAAAAAAAAAAAGGCTGGCAGCTTTTAGTTAAAATGTATTCATTCATTAAGCTAGTGTTTATTAAGTATTACCCTGTACCAACCACTCATTTTTGTCCTATTAGAGATAACAGTATCTCCTGGGATATTTTACACACTAGAAAATTATCAATTATTCTGCATACCAAAGATGCTACAATAAGGAAGAACTGGGTAAAACTGAAACATACTAGAGTAGCATAATTGGAAAGAGTGGCAGTACTAGCATGGAGGGTTGATAGGGTGGAAAGAGTATTCCAGGAAGGGTAATAGTCAACCCAGAGATAAGAAAGAACATGAATGATTCAAAGAACTGGAATACAGTAAGCAAGGGAAGAGGTGGTCCATAATGAAGTGGAAAAGGTAATTAGAGGATACATAATACAACACGGGGGCAACTATATTAAGAAACTGGGACTTGAACTTTAGGAGTCTAGAATTTATACTACTAGCAACCACGGGGGTGGTGGATGGGGTCATAGTGGTTCTTACTAATACAACAAACCTATTTTGACTTTTGTATGAGGTCTGGATGGAAGGAACCAGACAAGAACTTTGAATACCAGTAACTTTTAGAGAAGTTATTGTAAGATAGCACTTGAGAAAGGATGAAGATAGTATCTAGAAAGATTCCAATGGGAATTGACAGAAGAAAAAAATTAAAAGGATAATTAAGATTCATAAAGTGCTTATCATCTACCATGCACTGTTCCAAGAATTTGATTTTAATAACCCACAAAAACACTTTTAAATTAAATGTGCTTCATGGGCCCCATTTTACAATGAGGTTTCAACCAAGGAGAGATTAAGGTAGTAAGTGATAGAACCATGATTCAAAGCCAGGAAGTCTCTTCAAGAGAGAAGAACTCTTAGCACCTATGGACTACGGCTTCTTAACACTTCATGTGAGAGTTATTTAGAAAGGAGAAATGGTAGGTCTTGGCTATTGGAAGCAGGCAATGATTGAGAAAATGGGCAGGAGTTACTAAGGAAAGCGCCCATATATCTGCCTTGACCTGTTGATATTATTCTCTGAGAAAGCAGCCACAGATGGGGACAACCTTGTATGTGGTATAACATAACAATTTTTTTGACATATTGAGTTTTAAAGGCTTAAAAACTTTCAAATGATACCATTCAGTGGCCAGAGAGATAAGTAGATCTGAAACTCAGAAAAAAAATGATGGTTCTGTATATGTTAGAATTTGAAGCTGAATCCTAAGAATCAAAGAAATGAATTATGGAGGGTGTGTAGATTCAGAAGGGAAGGAGGACCATATCATAACCCTGGATAACAGTAAAAGTACTGTGAAAGGAAAATATCCTGGGCCCTCAAAACCACTAAACTAAAAGGAAAATTCAAGCTGGAAACTGCTCAGAGCAAACCTGCCTTCTATTCTATTCAAACTCATCCTTCTGCTCACTGAGATAGATGCATATTCTGATTCACAATATCAAACGAATCTCAAAAGAATGCAACCATTTGTCTCTTACCTACCTGTGACCTGAAAGTCCCTCCCTGCTTTAAGTTGTCCCTGCCTTTCTGGAAAGAATCAATGTACTTGTTACATCTATTGATTAATGTCTCATGTCTCTCTAAAATGTATAATACCAAGCTGTGCCCCAAACACTTTGGGCACGTGTCGCCAGTACTTCCTGAGGCTGTGTTAACCTTGGCAAAATAAACTTTCTAAATTAAGTGAGACCTGTTACTAATTTTTTGGGTTTACAGTACCATCAAAGAAGAATCAGAAAGATTATCCAGAGAAATAGCTTGATAATAAGAATGATAGATTCCATTGAAGCTAAGGAAAGAGAAAATTTTTCTACTTTGACAAGTAACCAAGTGACCTGTCTTGCAAGTAGTGAAAACCTGTTACTAGAAATATTAATGTTGGATATCTGATGACCAGCTGCAGGGATAGTGTACAAAGTGGTTTACATTAGTTAGAATTTTGAACAAAATGACACACTTTGATTCCTTTTTTTTTTTTTTCCTTTTTGGAGACGGAGTCTCACTATGTGGCCCAGGCTGGAATACAGTGATATTTGTAGGCCTGATTATAGCATACTACAGCCTTGAACTCCTGAGCTCAAGCGATCTTCCTGCCTCAGACTCCCCAGTAGCTGGGACTACAGGTGCATACCACAGTGCCTAGCTGATTCATTCCAACTATAAGATCTGAAGATTCTGAACATTTTTTCCATTCTGTGGGAGATAACACATATCCCCTGAGCCCCAAACTGTGATGACTTTTAGTACTTGAGATGAAAAGCACATCCTGGAGTTCATTTTCTCCTTATCAATTTTCTGCCAATTTCTAATGTGTTATGCAGGTATGGCAGACAGGAGAGGTAAAATGAAATACATATTATTTCTCAAATGTTCCAGTCCCTAAATTAAACATTAAATGACTGGAGAGCTTATGCTGTACTTGTTTTAAATTGCCTATCAACTACTTAAGGACTTTGCAACTTGCCAAGACTCTGGAGCCTGACATACATTAGGTGTCCAATAAAAAGAATAAAATTGTGGTTTCCAGGGGCTGAGGGAAGGGAGAATGGAAAATTGCTAATCAACAGGTATAAAATTTCACCTATGCAAGATGAATAATTTTTAGAAGTTTGCTATATTGTGCCTACATATAACAGTACTGTATTGTACACTTAGAAATCTAAGAGCGTCTACCCATAGCCTCATATTGTGTTCTTATAACAAAATTTTTAAAATAGAAAATGAGGCTGGGTACGGTGGCTCATGCCTGTAATCCCAGCACTTTGGGAGGCTGAGGCAGGTGGATTACCTGAGGTCGGAAGTTCGACACCAGCCTGACCAACATGGTGAAACCCCATCTCTACTAAAAATACAAAATTAGCTGGGTGTGGTGGCACATGCCTGTAATCCCAGCTACTCTGGTGGTTGAGGCAGGAGGATCGTGTGAACCCAGGAAGCGTAGGTTGCAGTGAGCTGAGATCGCACCATTACACCCCAGCATGGGCAACAAGAACAGAACTCCATCTCAAAAAAAGAAAAAAGAAAAGAAAAGAAAAGAACAAACCTATGTTATATTTTTCATGTTTAAAATTACTGTCAGGGCCAGGGGCAGTGGCTCAGGCCTGTAATCCCAACACTTTGGAAGGCCAAAGTGGGTGGATCACCTGAGGTCAGGGGTTCAAGAGCAGGAGTTCCAGCCAACATTCTGAACCCCAGTGTCTACTAAGAATGCACAAATTAGCTGGGCATAGTGGTGCATGCTTGCTGCTTGGGAGGTTGAGGCAGGAGAATTGCTTGAACCCAGGAGGCAGAGGTTGCAGTGAGCACAGATCACGCCACTGCACTCTAGCCTGGGCAACAGAGCAAAACTCGGTCTCAAAAAATAAACAAATAAATACAAATAAAAAGATATAAAATTACTGTGAGGATACTGTTTTTGAATAGCATGTTTTAGTTTTTTAACTTCAGCATACATTCCAACTTTTATTCCATGGGGATTTCTTACACCAAGGACGGTCAAGGACTCTGCCTGACAGTAAGAGAATGATTATTTGAGTAGTACATGATTTTTACTTTTCTGATATTAAATATCTATGTGTGTAACAAATCTCAAAGCTTGTGTAAAGAATCTTCTTAAACCTTGAAAGTTAAATTGTCCAATTTCTTATTAATATTCACAGTACCCCCATACGCACATAAATTTCTTTGAAAAATAGGATTAACTGTGTTGTTTATATAATGAGATTGAAATAAACTGGATCAGATCGAGAAAAATTGTCATAAACTCTGACTCCATTTTGATGTTTGACATCATGACATCTTTCATGCTGCACTCTTCGCGCCTCCCCTTCTGCCCAACATCTAGGTAAATTGATAGGAAAGCCTAAGTGCTGTCTTTTTTAGTGTCAATGGGAAGTTCAAATCACACAAGCCTCAGGCTATACATAGGAACCTACCCTCCAGGCCCAGCTTGTAAGCACCATAAATCCCAGGCCTTTTTCCCTGCTCTCTCAAGACCATTTTCAGACCAGCTTGGGAGCCTGCCCTATTCTCCACAGAAAGATTCTTCATGTTAATAAGAAACCTTTTTATATCCTCTCAGTGCATGTGAGGTGTCATTAAACTCAACATCCAAACCAAAGCACAAACAAACAAAAATACCCACACAGAATAAGCATTGCTGGCAGGTTCTAAGAATTCTGGTCCCCTCTTTGGGCCCAAAAATTATCTGACAAATATTTAACATCAATTCTATGAAAAGAACACTTGATAATGGCCAATTGTTTTAATAGTCTTTCACACAATATTTTTGTCCTTCCAGAAGAATGATTTTCACCTGCTTCTCCCTTTATTCTCACGTGTCACAACTTATAATTCAGGTCTTCTTTCTCCTAATAAGTAGAACAAATGAATGAACATATGCATGGCCCATGGAAGCCCTCTTTTACAAATGTGTAAATCTTTATTAACTAAATTTATAAAAATACACACACACACACACACACAACTTTATCTTATTCTCTGTATAGAAATGTGGGAAGTGTTGACTAGCTGCTGCTTGGGTGACATAGTTTTCTTTTTCAAATACATATATTTTTTTTTATTATACTTTAAGTCCTAGGGTACATGTGCACAACGTGCAGGTTTGTTACATATGTATACATGTGCCATGTTGGTGTGCTGCACCCATTAACTCATCATTTACATTAGATATATCTCCTAATGCTATCCCTCCCCCCTACCCCCTCCCTGCAATAGGACCCGGTGTGTGATGCTCCCCTTCCTGTGTCCAAGTGATCTCATTGTTCAGTTCCCACCTATGAGTGAGAACATGCGGTATTTGGTTTTCTGTTCTTGCGATAGTTTACTGAGAATGATGGTTTCCAGCTGCATCCATGTCCCTACAAAGGACACAAACTCATCTTTTTTTATGGCTGCATAGTGTTCCGTGGTGTATATGTACATTTTCTAAATCCAGTCTGTCACTGATGGACATTTGGGTTGATTCCAAATCTTTGCTATTGTGAATAGTGCCGCAATAAACATACGTGTGCATGTGTCTTTATAGCAGTATGACTTAAAATCTTTTGGGTATATACCCAGTAATGGGATGGCTGGGTCAAATGGTATTTCTAGTTCTAGATCCTTGAGGAATTGCCACACTGTTTTCGACAATGGTTGAACTAGTTTAGAGTCCCACCAGGAGTGTAAAAGTGTTCCAATTTCTCCACATCCTCTCCAGAACTTGTTGTTTCCTGATTTTTTAATGATTACCATTCTAACTGGTGTGAGATGGTATCTCATTGTGGTTTTGATTTGCTAAAACCATAAAAACCCTAGAAGAAATCCTAGGGAATACCATTTAGGACATAGGCATGGGCAAGGACTTCATGTCTAAAACACCAAACGCAACGGCAACAAAAGCCAAAATTGACAAATGGAATCTAATTAAAATCAAATACAAATATTTTAAAAGCCTTTGATAACTCATTTTACTGTTCATATGTGCCACAGAGTTAAGTGGTAGAGACTATGCCATGCCTTCACCAGATAATTTTCTTTCCCTGTAGAACACAGGAAAACTACCATTCTCAGTATCCCTGATGGTTAGATTTGAGCCATGTGATTCGGTTCTTGCGAGTATAAAAATCAGTGGAAGTGATTTGTTATTTGCAGCCTGTGGCAGTTAAGAACAGGTAGGTGGGAATTCTCCATTCTCTTCTTTCTTGTCCATTTAGCTGGTGAAAAGATTCTGGCTCCCTGAGTTAGTGTTAAGTAAAAGGTTCCAGATACAGCCACCTAAATACATTCAACAATCCTTGAAATTAGAATATTGTGCAAAATACAGATTTCAGGGATTTTGTTACTGCTACAAAGCATAGCTTACTATGACTAATACCAATACCAAATATCCACCCAAACCAATTAATTTGTGAATACAAGGATGTCTCTGTGACCCTGAAATGTCATTAACCAGTTACTTTAGTATCCAGTGAGATATATCTTACATATCTGCATAGTGAAAAAATTATCCAAGTAAGCATAACAAAGAGGACTTTTATTCATGACCATCAAGATAGGGATGGGGACCAAGGCAATTTTCTGCAGTGGGGGAAATAGATGGGGCTGAACTCTGAATGCAGCATAAGCAAGTGGAAATTTACAGCCAAAGAGCAGGTCTGGGACCAGTGGATGGAAAATTGCTAAGAAGAAACATCAGAGGTAAAGCAGACTCTGACTAAACCAATCTACCAAGGTTCTTGTTGAAGACAGGCCAGGGTGATTAGACATCACCTGGGGAATGGTGGAGGATGAGAAACCTGATCAGCTACCTGAGATATTGGGGGATCAGATATTGAGAATAGGAGGTTCTTGCTAAACCGATTTAGCAGGGTTCCTTGCTAAAACTGGATTTTACAAGGAAGTGTACATATGGGCCTAGGATAAAGTTCAGAGCCCACTAAAGTGTGGTCAAGCAGAAAATCTTTTGCAGCATCCACTGATACGATATTTTTAATTACTCTTTCTTTTTCACAACAATTATTTTCAAATTTTCTACCCTCAAAATCTCTTGATTGCTCTTATTCATCTGACAGTCACGTTTATTTTTCACAATTTTATTGCCCGGTTCTTTTCCAGCCCTTTGTTGTATTTATCCATATTCAATGTTAGCTTCTCAAAGAATATCCTAGCCTTTTGGAATCTATCTTCTTAAAATGAGTATTTCAAAAAGGGCAAGACAGAGGTACCCTTGCTTGGCACCGGAAATTATCCCCAGAGCAATGACAGAAGTCATTTAATAATGTATCATTAAAAGTAAGATAAATTACTTTGCCTGGAGTATGTCTTTAATTTGTATATGTCAGTTCTCAAGGTCCTATTTCTTATTTCAAAGAGTGAGGTAAATTGCCTGCATGTATGCTAATGAACTAGCTCTTTGAAATCATTACTTCTTTACAATTAGTGCTGTCGGATCCCCGAGGATCCAACTCTTGTTGGCTAAATGTAGTTTTATCCTACCTTGTGTAGAAATATGGAAAATGTCGTCTAGACTGCATGGATAAAGTAATTTTCCTTTCCAAGTGTATTTTCTTAGTGAAAATATATCATCAGGCTTTGATAACCCTTAAATTTCCATCTTTTTTTTTAACAGAGAATAGTAAAAATACTTTAAAATTTTTGAAACATCAACCCAAATATTAATTTGATTTCTTCAAGGTGTCAACAAGTAAATCATGAAATATAATGCTCTGAGTTATACACGGCAAATGCTTCAATTGGCTTTAATTTAGTTGCAAATAGTTACCCTTTGAAGCTAGAATTATGAATGGTTTGTAAATATCTTTTGCAGGAAATTGTGGTGGTAGTGATGAGACAGATACATTTGGGTGTTGCAAATTTGGAAATAATTCCTAGAGATATGACTTCTCCCACAACTTTTTAGATTGAATCTCGAATCAGTGATAGTGTTTTCTGTTCCTTTATTTAAATCGAGATTCTGAGTGTGAAAACAGAGTCACACTGAATGTAATTTTCTTCTTCTAAACTCCTGCGATTTCTTTGTTTTGATTTGGAAGTTAATCAGATACCAACTCATCAATGTCTTTTATTATTATCTTACATTTTATGGATTCTATATTATTATTTAGCATTATTTGTTTGTAAGTCTTGGTTCTCCACCTAAATTGTAAAGCATTGAAGAGCTTTATGCATAAAGCTTGTTGCATAGTAAAATGTCCCTAAAAATTGCCTTCTGAAATATATAGCAAGTAACTCCCCACAATTTTATATAGTTCTGCAAACCTATAGGGAACTCCCAAAATGTGTATTCCCACATGACCATGTCCACGTTGATCACAATTAGGTTGTGATCCCAAGAATATTATATAAAATCTTAGAGTTTACTAGGCACAGTCAGTGATGGCAGCATTTCAACTACTCAACTACTCCCTCTTATAATTATGCAAACAATATCTAAGTATTTAAGCATCAACTCATTGAATGAGTTTAAAGAATTTTTCTAGGCGAAGACAGGCCAAAATGACAAAGACATAAAAATTATTATAGAAACTCCCAGTCACAGTGAGGACCAGACTATTTCACTGGACATTTTTGGTTCACAGAGACTAAAAAGAAGGAAATCAATGATTGTAGTAACCCATAATGGTCTAGCAACTGTTAGTTAGTTGGTGAAATGGTACACGTCTTAATAAGAGAAAAATGATTTTCCATGGTATCCATGACAAATTGTGCTTGCTGTGCTGAAGATTTCATGATGATTGACTGGTAGATTAGCATTTAGGAAGGACAACCTTACAAATGTTTACATTTGAGATTGAAATACATTTTATTGATTGACTTCCAAGTAACAGAGAATGTTTTGAAATTCCTTTTTTCACTTACTAAGATCTTTGTTGTTTTCTCTCTAGAAATGACTAAAAATTTATCTTTCACCAAATACTGAACAGATTTTAACAGTGACTGTTGTATAATAAAAAAAAAAAAATGCACTGTGTATTTGGTCTTTGCCTTGATTTCTAGCACAGAACTTCAGAAAAGTTTGGATTTTTCTGAGTGATTTTGTTACGCGAATGAGGCAACTCTTAGCAAGGTCCCTAGACAGCTTCAGGATAGAGGCTGGTTGCCAGAAAAAAACACCACTTTCAGCCCCACTCCCCTGTTGATCTCTGAAGAGGGGAGACAGTCTGGAAATTGACTTTAATCACCAATAACCAATGGTTATTGTTGCTCAACAAAACTCTTGAATGAGATTTGAGAAGCTTCCCAGTTGGGGAACACATCAACTTACCAGCAAGTTGAATGGGTGCTGAACCCAGAGAGGGCCTGGAAGCTCTGTGCACCAACCCCCTTTCCCCAATACCTTGGCCTGTGCACCTCTTTCATCTGGCTTTCCACGCATCGTATCCTTGATAATAAAAATGTAATCGTAAGCATAATGCTTTCCTGAGTTATACGAATGGTTTTAGTGAATTATTGAACCTGAATAGAGGTGTGGATACTCCAAAATTTGTAGCCAAGTCAGACAGAAGTGTGGGTTGCCTGAGTTCCCTACTGAAATCTGGCATCTGAAACGGG
Source organism: Chlorocebus sabaeus (assembly GCF_047675955.1). Classification (NCBI taxonomy): domain Eukaryota; kingdom Metazoa; phylum Chordata; class Mammalia; order Primates; family Cercopithecidae; genus Chlorocebus; species Chlorocebus sabaeus. Next base: position 76,633,393 of record NC_132917.1, on the reverse strand, counting down.
GGCAGTCTTGTGGAACGAAACCTTTAACCTGTATGGTCTGCACTAACTCCAGGTATTACTTCCAGAATTTGACTGAACTGTAGGACACCCAGAGATCTGGTGTTGGAAAAACAGTGGCATAGCAAGTAAGCAGAGGATGGTTCATATTTCTCATACTTTTTCTCCTACAGTGCCATAATTGCCAGTCTCATCCACATTAACTTTCAAGATCCCTCAGAAACAGTTAAATAAGATATTGGGGAGCAAATATAGTAGAATTTCTTTAGAAGTACTTTTCTCACTTATCATGAGATTATTATTAATGATATGTAGAACATGTTTAAAAAATAGGGTAATTTTTAAAAAATACTTTATAATCACGAAAGTCCAGAAAAAAAAATACAGCACCTAAATACTTTCAAGACTTGGATATATAGTATATAAAATATACAAAGAGTTTTTAGAATTTTTATAATTGCTTACATACTGACTTTGGCTTGCTTCTCATATATTATTATAATATTTTATTTTTCCATGTCAAAAATAGTCTTCTGACTCTATTGGTTCTCCAAGCCATCACAGGGAGATTCCTTATTTCACTGCCCTAAGCAGTATTTCAAAGACTGCATGTTGAGGTTTTAATAAGCCCCACAGATGCTCACGACAAAGCTGGAATTAAAAGAGTGCTAAGTTATTTTGTGTTTGTATGCTTGTGTAGTTTTTTTTGTTTGATTGTTTGTTTTTGCGATCTGTATTCAGAAGGAATCAGATCTAGCCCAAAACAGAAATAGAGGGGTATTGTCGTTTTTGTTAATATTTAATTTTTAGACATCAATTTGATTTTTTTGTGTGTATCTAAGTACTTTAATTACATTCACATATAATTGCATGTGTTTATTAGTGTTTCATTTGTTGATGCCTAAAAATGTATCTAGAATTCATTTGGGTTGATAACCACCTGGTTAAGAACTCTGGTTTCATTTGTTGATGCCTAAAAATGTATCTAGAATTCATTTGGGTTGATAACCACCTGGTTAAGAACTCTGGTTTCATTTGTTGATGCCTAAAAATTTATCTAGAATTCATTTGGGTTGATAACCACCTGGTTAAGAACTCTGGATCAGCAGTCAGACAGAACTCAGGAATTTGATGATGTTCTTAGCCCCTACAAATCTCGGATTTCTCATCTGCAAAGTGGAGATGATTATATGACTCACCTCTTTAGATTACTGTGAGAAATAAGTGAGATATTGAAAGTATCTGGTTTAACACAAGCCTAATAAACAATAAATGTTAGCTCAATATATATTTTTTTCTTCAAAGTGTTAAGTAATTATCTCAGGACCAGCTATGAAATAATTTTTTTCTCACTGATTAAAAATGCCATATTTACTATGCAATGAACAATTATAAACATCATAGTGTGACGTACTAAGATCCATTCTTTTACTGGGAATTTACAAAATATGATAGGAATCATCCTAGAGAAAATCAGCCCATTCGAAATAGAATTATCAAATTATCCAGGGCCATGTTCAAAGTATGTCTGATTCTTGGCAAATGACTCTCGATCCACGGCAGACACAAAAGAAGGGACCTTGGGAAAAGTCAAAAGAAAGACACTGAGAGAAGGGGACAAAACAAGGAAGAAAATCTTGCAGGCATAGAAGTTTGTATTGAGCGTTACTTTTTTATCCTCCAACCCTCCCTGTCCCAGGCCAGAGTGATGAACCTCTATGCTAATAGATGTCCACTGAACATTTGCTAAATTTAAACTTAGCAGTTAGAGTACTGTTATTTTCTGAATCTTTCAGAAGGCTTGAAGCTCCATGGATTGGCTCCCAGGAGCAGCACCCTCATAAGGACAAAATTGCTACATTTTCCAAAATTATTTTGTAAGATTCTTTCCAAAATTTAAGTACTACTGTTACTTAAGGGGAAGATAAGGATCGTATCTTCACTTGGAGCTTAAGAAAGCATCAAAGAGAATAAATAACCTAGTATCAGATGAGAAAGCACAGAGCCTATGAAAACTGTTCCTGCAGGTGTAGTGGGGACAGACACAGAGTGGCACAAAGAGAAGCATGAATGAAGAGCAGTGAATTGGTCCTGCCAATGCCCTGAGTCCTGCAAGAGGCCACAAATACCAACTGTATGGCTTAGAATTAAATTCCCCATCAATAATCACCACCGAGAGGACTTCCACCAACACTCAAAACATAACTGTTTATAAATAACCATCTTGATCAGGAAGCTTGTCAACACAGATATACAAATACTCATATAATAACAGTCACAAGCAAATGAGAAGGCCCCTTTGAAACTCCAGCAGTCACAAGAAGAAGCACCTCACTTCCACCCCATCTAACTTGCGAGAAGCTGGCACCAGAAAGCAGATTGCTGATGGGGAGATGACATACTCCTACCCTAGCTTCCCCTCCACAAGTTCGGCCTGAAGTTGGGGATGATAGAGTTGTAGGGGAGAGGGGAAACTGAATTATTCAAGCAGGCTGGTTCTCTGGTACCATCGATGATATAACTTAATGAATTTAGTAAATTGACTAATTGAAATTTAATGAAATTGATTAATTCCATTAAATTATATCATCAATGGTGCTAGAGAATCAGCCTGCTTGAATCATTGTAGTATTTTTTTTTGCATGATAAAATATAACATTCTCACTATCATTAATATTCTTTTGAAAGGTATTTTAGACCAGTGATCTTCAAAGTGTGGTTTCCATCTCAGCAGCAGTAACATTGCCTGGAAGTGTGTTAGAAATGCAAATTCTTGGGCATCAACCCAAACCTGCTGAATCAGAAATTCTGGGAGTGAAAGCCAGCCAGCTATGTTTCGACCAACCCTCCAGGTGATTTTGACGCACATTCAGGTATGAAAACCACTGTTGGAGGCTACTGTTTACTTGTTTTTTTGCTTTTTATCTACTTGTTTATCCATTCACCCTCATGTTAATGATAAAACCATCAGTATAGAAGAAACTAGGTGTGATACAGAATCCAATAATTCTCAAATCTCAGTGGTTTAAAATAACATAGGCTAATATCTTGTTCATGCTACATGTTCACTGTGGGCTGGTAGGGTGCCCTGCTAGTCAGTAGTAAGGGACTCAAAATGATGGGGCAGTCACCTTCTCAGGCATTGTTGCTTGTCTTGCCAGAGCTAAAAACGAAAACACTCAGTAACTCCCCCAAATGAAAGAAGATCAAGAAAGTCATGAATATGAAGAAGCAGCTCTACAATTGTGTAGAGCTCTCAGAGCAAATAAGGTGCCTGCCTTTCTACTTGGAGTACAGCTCAAAGCTACCTTATGTTCAACGTATATAACTGCCCACAGAAACCCAATATGGTTTTATGTTTCCAAGTCTTGTTTATCACAGATTCATCAGTGTGGCATCATGAGTCTCAAAAAGAAGTGTTATGACAGATTTATTGCTTTTGGCCCTGAAAATCACATTTAACCATATATTGAATTTGCAGCATGTACATTTATAGACATGCTACTACAGAGGAATTAGTTACTTGTGGGCTTTAAATCATTCTTGCAAATAGACAAGATCTGGCTATGCAATGAATCTTAGGCAACCTCAGGTTCATTTCTCATCAGCTTCTAATATGATGTAAAATTCTCTAACCAAGATAAAAGTATATGGTAAGCATTATATACAACATTTTGAACCTTATCTGCTAGTCCCTTCCAGTGGTTAAGTAATTCAAATACACAACAAACATAGACACACACATATTCACTCCTGCTTCAAATATTTCAGTGTAGTATCTTATCCAAGTTCATCAATTGTCATGCACAGTTCTAACATCATCTTTTGAGTCTCTTGTCTGAATAAACTATTAATATTAAATAAAATGGTATTTCCAAGACTGGATTAAGGTAAGAGAAATTATGATGAGAACTTGAAGAAAAAAGATACCTACAAGTGTAATGGGGGAAAATAGAGGAAATAATAGAAAACATTTGAAATTATAATAAGTTTTTTCATTCTGTATCTTGGACCTGAATCTTGAATCTTTTTCTCTTTATTTCTAAGAGTTTGGAATTCAATGGGACACTTCATGAAAAAATGAGATATATCCTCAATATTCTTTCAATGTATCCAAAAATAAGGCAGAAAAGATGGGTAATGCATTCTTTCCAAATTATATGGGGAAAAAGGCAACCAAGGATTCACTGGGGAAATATATTTAGTTCCTCTCATTTATTCTTGAGTAAAGGATTTCAGACTTAGTGTGAAGTTAGCTATTAACTGACAGGTTTTGTCTGATAGAAGTGCAAGTAATTTTTGTCAGGTGAAACAGGTAACCCCAACAGGTAATTTATGGCATGTTGGGTACTAAAGAGTTTTCTAACTAACTCAATAATTTTATTCTAACACTTCTTTGTCAAATTGACTATAAATGCTCCTTAAGGTTTTTTTAACCAGGCATGCCATCTTCTAGCTTCCTCATTAATACATTAAGTGAAACATTTTAACATATTTATTCTGTTTCGCTTAGTAGAGTCAGAATTTACCTTTTTGAGAAAATATACCTAATAATATGATTGAATTGAAAACAAACGAAATTTTTGTCTGTTTATTTTTGCAGACAGAGTCTCACTTTGTCTCCCAGGCTGGAGTGCAGTGGCATGAACTCAGCTCACTGCAACCTCTGCTTCCCAGGTTCAAACGATTCTCACGCCTCAGCCACCCGAGTAGCTGGGACTACAAGTGTGCACCACCATGCCCAGATACCTTTTGCATTTTTAGTGAAGACAGGGTATCACCTTGTTGACCAGGCTGGTCTTGAACCCCTGACCTCAAGTTATCCACCAGCCTTGGCCTCCCAAAGTGCTGGGATTATAAGCATGAGCTGCCACGCCCAGCTACAAATGAAATTCTTAATGCTTGAGAATGGTTCTGTTATTTGGAAGGCTCAGAAAGCAAAACACTTTAAAATAGAAATGTATTCTCCTCAAACCTGGGAGCGAAACAAAAAAACAAACAAACATTCAGTTCAGCTGGCAAGAACACATTTGTAGAGGTGAAGGCAGTGTGAACATGGCCTAGGGAAGGAGAAAAGGTCAAAGACATAGAGCGACAAACATGTTGCTTGTTTTCCAGCTAAACCATGACTGTTTTCCACTAAGGTTAGAAAAATTAACTTTGATCCAGGAGATTGACCCTAATTCCAATAGAAGCATAGAAAATATGGAGGATAGGGATAATGGAATTGACCTCATTTAATATTGCCCATATTCTTTAAATAACTATACCCATTAAGAGCAAAGTCTTAAGTGAAGTGTGAGTAGAATGCACTGAATTAATTACTCCCATGGCCCAAACCAAGAATTGTGCTAAAATGACAACCTCATGTATAGCTGGATGATAGTGGAAGAATTGAGTCTCTGTCTTGTAGGAATTCCCTTCTGTAGAGAGACTGATACTTTGAAGGCAGAGGTATCTGGAAATTAATCTGTTAAAAATCAAATTATAGATCCTGAATTCTGGAGAAGAGTTATGGGAGGGGAGGATGGCTAAATATAGGAACTCTGCAGCCACACTGCTTGCTTTCAAATGTTGGCTACATCCCTTAATAGACCTCAGCGACCTTTAACAGGACAATTAAGTGCCCTCTGCCTTTCCACACCGTGGCGTTATTATCTAAGGTACTCAGGGTAGCGCCTGGTACATAATCACTGAATATTATTTATATTATTATTCTCTTCCACATTAGAATTACAGGGTCAAAGTTCATGCCTGTTTGGAAACATGCAAACTGATTATGGTAATTAGAATGGGGCTACAGTATTTCTAAAGAGCAGTAAGAAGTGAAGAATGTTGACCTGCAGAGGCCCGCAAGCACTTTCTGTTGGTTCTACCCCCTTGCTGGGAAGACTGATGATCTGATCCTTTTTACTGTGACTCAATCATTAGGACTTTACTGCAGCATAAGCAAGGTGGCAATATGTGAAGATGACTAGGGGATAAAATAGTGCTGCTGAGACTCCCAGTGTCCTGTTACTCTCCAGGTTCTGGGAGCAGGACAATTAATAAAATATTCATGGGATGGGAAGAGCCTTGCCCCAATCTCTACTAAATTACTGATGTCCCAAAGGTGAAGTTGTTGTGGAATGCCTACAGTTTTCAAGATGAGTACACCAACAAGTATAGTGAATCTGAGATACTGGCATTTTCTTTAAAATTTTTTTTCATTGACGCATTCTACTTGTATATATTTATGTTCTAAGGCACAGTAGGCTGAGAATGGTTAACAGTAAGGTATTGTATATTATAAAATAACTAGAAGAGAGGCTTTTGAATGTTCTTGCCACAAAGAAATGATAGATGCATGCAGGGATGGTCACACTAAATACCCTGACTTGGTCACTATAGTGAAGCATCAAATTGTACACCATCAATACGTACAATTTTAATGAGCCAACTGATACTGCCTTTTAAGCAAGATAAACATAAATGCTGGTGCATCTTGGTTGGTCCCAGTGTACGCAATCTGGATGTCTTACCTCGTTAAACATTAATTCAAATAAAAATGGCTAGATATGAATGGTAAATTATATTTTTATGTCCTGGCATCCTCAAGAGTGAAATCAATAAGTAACCCACTACATTGATGATGGAGTTGTACATAATATCAAAAATTGCTTCCTGGATAAACAGGCTTCAGTTGACATTAGTTGGAAGAGAACTGCTATGACTATCCCTTAAGAGAACTCCTAAAACTCCTCTCAGGGTGTCTCTAAAAGAAAATAGAGAAGGGAAATTATCTCAGGGGTCAGAACTCGGTTGACAACAACTTTTTCCCAATTAATGTGTTCAATTTTTAAGGAAATCAGCCAGGGTAATGCATATGATATTCCCTATTGTCATCATACATATTTTTTACATTCCCAACTGCTGGGCCTTACAGCATCTGATGGTGGACACACATTGCAAGAACTGGGAATTCTTCTTCAGAGTTCAATGGGAACAGGAGTTCAATAACTGTAGTTGCCTTGGAACTTCCTCCCTTTTTATCTTTTTCAGCTATTATACTTTAGATTTATTGTTAGTACTTAAAAAGTATTATTTATCTCCTAAGCTAAAATTTGTGTTTTCTATTAAAAACTATGTGTAAATAAAGGTAAAGAGAGAACAGTTACTAAAGGGAAGTAGAGGAAGTGGGAGAGAGAGGAATGAGAAGAATAGATTTTAAGTTCCCATGAGTCCCAGCTTTGACTTATTTTAATGTGAATTCTATTCCTACAGTGAAACTCTCCTTCTACGGTTTTCTTAGCATAGCATATTGGAAGACATCTCTTAAAAATAAAGGGAGTTGATTAAATCTGATTTTATATGCTTTTTCTGTTGAAAAATTGCCTGATTCAATAGAATTGCCTGAGGTTAGAGTGAGGTTGTACATGGAAACAATACACCAAAATATGCTAGTGTAATTTCATTTACACTAATGAAATAAGTGTAAAAATTATATTTATAGTTTAACCCCAATCTTGTTTGTATATCTATATATAAAAGTCTATGAGGATTTTTCTTTTAAAGTTTTGGTTTGGGATTATCTCATCTTCAGAACAACAAGAAAAGGGAATTTGATTGCTATCTTCTTTTTCCACAGCTAAAGTTTTATTTCTGTGAAGGTAAAGACCAACTTGTTGATCATTATATCACTAGCATCCAGCATGTTGTAAAATGAATGAAAGAAAGAAAGAAAGAAAGAAAGAAAGAAAGAAAGAAAGAAAGAAAGAAAGAAAGAAAGAAAGAAAGAGAGAGAGAGAGAGAACATGTAATTATGTTTTATGTATTTTCATAAAAAGCAAATTTAAACTCCATTTGACAATAATTTCTAATCTAAAATCTGCTGCTTTTGAAAATATTCTGTCCTCTACAAAAGGTATTTAAAGATAATAAGTTAATAGACAAAGAGTTGTCATTTTTTATTACAAAATAAACTACAAAAAATGCCAAACCAGTGTTCCTCAGGTGAGCAGCAGCATGAGATCCACATATGTCCCCACCTCACTTCATGGTGCAGAGGTCTGGTGAGCATATCGTTCCCTGGTTCTAGAAAGCTGAGCAAAAGAAGGGAGAGCAGTGGGTGGGATCACAGGATGACCTTCTATGAGCTCCCTTTGAATTTTATTTTTGGTCTCCTTGTAAGTTTCCCTTATTTAAATGCCTGAATATATGGAGCTGTGGTACTCAACTTGGAATGATTTAACTCCGCCCTACTCTTCTCCAGGAAACATGTATAATGTCTGGGAACATTTTTAATGGTTGTAAATGGTTTGTGAGGTCTTACTAGCATCTAGTGAGTAGAATTCGAGAATATTGTTGACCACCTTACAATGGACAGGAATGCCCTCTGCAACAAATAATTATTTATCCCAAAATGTGGAAAAGCTTTGACATAGAGTGTTCTGATGTGCTCAAACACCTATGAATTAGTGAGGTTGATACATAAATGATTAAAACTAAAACAAATGCAGGAGGCTCTGCTGTAGGAGAAGATTGACTCACTGGTAGTTCCGCACAGTGTGGCCACAGACAGGTCTGGAGACTCCTGTAGCAAATAAACCGAAGAAAGCCACCAGGTCCCAGAAATAACTGCATTAATTGCTAGGGATCTGTTATAGGTCTGGCAATAAAGGAACCTCCTAAATAAGTATTTTTCAAACTGCAGATTGTGTTCCATTACCTACAACCCACTAAACATATGAATTTGATGAATCACTGGTCACATAAAAAAATGAAACAGAAGAAGTGAGAAAGAGAATAGAGAATATTAAAATGTATGTCATTATTATGAAAATTATTTTATTAGACTTTAAAAATATATGTGCATAATTGCTTACAGTGAAAAATGTGTTTCCTAATATCTATTGCAGCTAAAATGTTAAAACAAAAACTTACTCCATGATTTGCCGGTTTCCTCAAAAACATTCCCAGTTTATGAATCAACATTTGTCCTCATTCAAAGACCTATTTTTCACGGCCTACAATAAAAACAAAATTGGGTGCCATCTGCAAATATATGTGATAATATATAGTTATTAAACAACTAAAATGACTAAAAAAATGGAAGATATCTACCCAAACGATAGTAATACATATTTTTGACGGTACTTTGCCTATTTCAGTTTTTCTGTACTGTACAAAAGCTCTATTTGTTAATTTACGTTAATTTTCTAATCAGTACATATAGACATACATAAATCTTATTATCATGGGAAGTTATATCTGACTGGGAACACAAGTTTTAGTGTGTTCGAGAGGGAATGATATGATAGGAAGCAAGTGTTTAAAAGTGAAGGGAATAGCGTATGCAGAATAAACCAGAACATTTTTGGTCTTGCTTTTAAATAAACTCTTGTACGTTTATGGGCTAAATCCAGAAAATGTTCACGTTTACGAAGAAGACTGCTCCAAGAGAAAGCTCCTGAAATTATTTTTAAGATAGGAATATTTCTTGTTATATAGCCCTCCAAAAATATTACTTGGGGAATTGGTGTTCATTTAATGTTATGAAGTATTAATTATTATTAAAAATTAGCAATCTCACCATTAATAATCACCTCATTTAACTAGCTAAAAACATAAATACATACAGTGCTGCTAAAATGAAAACTAAAAACAAAGCCCCAAAATGCCTTGTTGCTATTTTTGCCAGCCACAGCAAACCATGATAGATTACTCTGAAGCTCAGTAGCTTTAAATGGATTTCCAGGAATTCAAATACTTATGGTAAACAGCCGATCATAAGAATGCAGTAATATATAAATCACAAATTATTTATGTGTTATTATATGAGATAAAATGTTTGCAAATATTTACAAACTATTTACCAGGCATACTAACCTTTTGAAATGATTTATCGTGTAACAGAATACCTAACATTATGATGAATAACAAATAAATCCTTTATAAAATATTTACAATGTATCAGTTGCACTAATGTTAATTGGTATACTCATTATTCCAAGTAATTGGTAAGTGATTTACAAGTTAGTTGTCAGCGAGGCAGATGAGGCTTTACGGCTGGATACAAATACATCCTAAGAGAGCATTAGGTGATCCGCTTTTTAGACCTTCTCCCTTAGTTTTTCTGTTGAAAATTGAATGCAACTATTATATATTTGGGCAACAGAAGAATCACTATTTGTAGGAATTAGTCAGGTGGCTACAATTTGGTAAACAGATCAAGATTAAGAAGTTGTAAGATTTCCAGTAAAGGTAGAGAACAGCCCCAAGTCACAGTAACTTAAAACAACACACGTTAATTTCCAGCTTCTGCTATAGCATCAGTGCAGCTTGGTGGGGTTCTGCTTCCTTTGGGAAACAATTCTCCGTGCTTCACTCACATTTATGCACAACGTGTGAGCAGAAGCATGGTATGACTTTACTCTGTACTATCTTTGCAGAAATGTTTGTATAATGAGCTACCTTGGAAAATAGAGATAGTGTCTCCCTCTGAAGTAAAGAATAGGCTAGTTTACTATCCACTAAAATAAAGATAATTTCTCCTTTCTGGGACGAAGTCATTTAGGTTTGTTTAATCCATTATGGAAGCATTGAGTTCTCTAATTCAGAGTTCCTATGCATGTCTTCCTCAACCTGAGCGCCTTCACATCACTTCCATGGGACTTGGGGAGCTAGGAAGTTAAACTGTCATGGAACATAACACTCACCCTGCTTGCCTTTCCAATGAGTCATAATATTTTACACATTATTATTAAGTAAGTAATAGAGGGGGCATCATTAGCTTGCAAATGGGGTAAATCCCTGGCCCTTCACAGTTCTTGGTAGTTCCATGTTGTTTTACTCTAGAAACCAGGCTGGTAGAGTAGCCCCTCTCTGGGACATTATCAGATAACTTAATGACTAATGTAATTACTGTCAAATTTGCTGCCTGGAAAGAAAAACATTGTTTCTTTTCACATTTTATTCCCTGAAGCAGGGTTCCTCCACCTTGGCATTATGGACATTTGGGGCTAAACAATTATTCGTTCCAAAGGGTTGTCCTATACACTGTTTAAGCAGCATCCTAGTCCTCTCTACCCACTAAGAGCAAGTAACAACAGTTCCTTCTAGTTATGACAACCAACATGTCCCAAGATATTGAAAAATGTCCCTTTGCTGGCAAGATTGCCCTTAGTTGAGAACCACTGGCCAAAAGCAAGTCCCATGGTCAGACCTAATTTCTACTGAATAAAGATATATAATCTTCCCCTTGGGAAGGGCATTGCATGGAGAGGCACCAATTATGGAGAGGCAGCAAATTGGTTGACCACAGGGGAACACTGATGTCAATTGTTTAAGTTAGTAGATGATGACTGGTCCTATCTAGCATTGGCTAACTCAACAAATATGTAAAAGCTTTACTCAGTGGAGAAAATATTCCTTGACAGTCTTCACCTCATTGTGGATACTTCTTACTTTCTCACTGGTAAAATACAATTGCAAAGATTCTGCACCATTCTCATGTTTCTTATTCTGAATTAAAGAGAACAGAAATTAACTGACATGTATTCTGGTTCACCTTGACTTCCACTACAGGCATATACATTCTTCAGTGAGGAGGATTAAGCAGAAAATACGATGTTTCAAAGAAATGGAACAATTTGAGGAAGTAAAGCCATTGTCCTAATATGAAAGATGAAAATACAGAGTTTAAATATAAGACTTAGGGAGAAAAGTTTCTGAAAATCGAATGTAGATATAGTGCACCAACTGATTTACCATGAAAGTAAATGGAGATAGATTTATCAAAAAGCTAAATGGACTGTAAGCTTCAGGATTCCATATTTTTATGGTTGTCTTCTAAGGAGTATTATAACCATGTGCCCACATGTTCACCGATTTCTATAAAATTTGTAAAAGTAATTCAGATTATTATATTGGTGTATTATGACTACCCCTTCCTTACTCTTCTTCTTCTTCTATTGGCATTGGAGTGGTCATTGGCAGTTGGATGTATAGGATTCAATGGATGGAAATTAGGGCATATATAGTAAGTTTTGGGGGAAAATGAACATCTCTATATTAAATGACTTAGAATTTTTTTTACTTATGAATAGTGTCAGTAAATTACAGTAAATAAGCAATACCTGTGATTGTTTTTTACTAATAGACATGAGAAATATTTAATATCATCACAGAGTTGTAATAGTTATCTCATAATATCAATTGTTTTTTATGGCGGTAAAATCACAGGAATTAGGTTTTGTTACTTAATGTAATAACACATATACACCTATATTAATATATTATAAGTGTGTTATTTCAATATCTGCATTTCTATAAAATTCATTTATTTTATGCATTTATTATTCTGAGGTGACCACAGGCTTCAGATTGCCAAAGAGTTTCATGACACCACAAGGTTAAGTTTCCTTAGGCAAAGCGGAAATTTTGTAGTGAATGCACATAGTTTAGGTTTAGAAGAATATATTTATATGTTTTATAGTCAATTCTGTGCATAATTATTATGCCTTCCTGCCCCAAAGTAGAAACGGCTTTTAGGAAGAATCCTACCATCCTCTTTGCTGACTCTCTCACAATTGAAGGTGTAGAGGCAGCAGTCAAATCACAAAATGGCGTGGCTTATAACACCAGGTATTAAAACATGTGGATGGTGGAGAAGAAGAAATAACTTTTGAAATGTACAGAGCCAGATGCTAATCTGTGCAAAATTCTTCTAATCATCAGATGTATGAAACCGTACGCAGAGGATTCAAGTCTCATCTGGCCTAATTAAAGCAGAAATTTGCTTCTGTCAGAATATAATTTAAAATGTGACACATTCTACTTATTTTGTAGGAGAATTGACCAAAATAAAAGTGATTATAACTATTACAGTTGTAAAACACAATTCTATAAGAGTAACACAGGCTGGGCGTGGTGGCTCACCCCTATAATCCTAGCACTTTGGGAGGCCCAGGCGGGTGGATTACCTGGGCTCAGGAGTTCGAGACCAGCCTGGGTAACACGGTGAAATCCTGTCTCTACTAAAATACAAAAAATTAGCTGGGTTTGGCAGTGGGTGCCTTTAGTCCCAGCTATTTGGGAGGCTGAGGCAAGAGAATCGCTTGAACCCGGGAGGCGGAAGTAGCAGTGAGCCAAGATCGTGCCACTACACTCCAGCCTGGTGACAGAGCGAGACTCCGTCTCAAAAAAAATAAATAAATAAATAAATAAATAATTAAATAGTAACACAAAGAGTATATCTGAGTGTAGAAATACATGTATTTGTACCTAAATGGTAATAGATTACACTTCTCATGTATCTTGACCCGATCAATGCTGTGGTTCCACCTGCGCAGCAAAAGAACCTAAAGAAACAAATGTCCCTGTAATAAATCTCTAGATGCATTCATCAATAAGTCAATATAGTCAATGTAAAGAGTGTAAGACTAATCTGATTACATGGTTATGTAGCTCAATAGAAGTGTTGAATTAAAATGCATTTCCATTTTTTCCTATGCATGTGTTAGTTTTAGACTAATTTTAATTATCTTCAAAGTTATTAATTACACCAAAATTCATATACGATGAAAAAGAAGAATCTTCATGGGAGCTATGTGAAGTGGAAGAAAGAAAACTGATGCACATTATGATACAGGAAAGCAGTGGCATATTTTACATTCACTGAAAAGAATATGTAGTTGTATATGAACAGATAGTATAAAAATATGCTGTAATCTGTTTGGGAAAAAACATGTTTATGAATGAATGTAAATACATGGAACATCTCATGATATAGAAAACACACGTGCACAAGTATATGTAAATATGTGGATCATCTCATCCATGATATACAGTTATGAAGTAGTACTGTTATCTCTAAGAACACAAAATGGGTACCTGGGAGAAAGGGGAGACAGATTCTTTTTTTCCACATATACTGTTGTGTACCTTTTGAATTTTACAACATTGCAAAAGAATTAGCTACTTAATAAATACATGTATAAGTAACTTTTTATTAACATATAATTTTTAAAGAAAGGGTCAAAACACAAAATGCATCTATATGGTAATTATGAGGCAATCCATACAAAAATAATCATAAAGGGATTAGCACAACCATAGCAGGCAAACCATATTACCAAACCAATATTAATGGGCAAGAGAATAATCCAGGTTGAAGAAATAAGACAAAAAGGATTATATGATTGACATTAAAATTTTACTCTAGAGTGAAAATATTTTGTCATAAGCATTTATCAAGTGAGATATAGCATTCAAATGCAAGAAGCCCTTATCCAAACTCCAATTTTAGTAGAAAATTTTGATTTAGCTTTGTTAGGCTTGAAAAATTAAAAAGAAGCAAATTGAATATGAAAAACCCGGGTTGGAATATTATGATTAAAATAATGTTGTCTTAAATACTGTACCCTACAGAGAATATATGCTGTTTATAAATGTCTGAGAATGTTTTTAAACAGTGAGGTAATAAAAAATATCTTGTAGAGATCATATTGTCAGACTTCCACTAGATGATTCCAAAAATTAATAAAAAAACACTGAAATAATCAAACTAGTTGGAAACCAAAAGCACTATCCTTAATAACTTTGGGTCAAAGAGAAATCAAAACTGCAATTATAGGCTTTATAGAAAAAATGAAAATGACAAGACTATATATCAAAGCATTCGCGATGCAACTAAAGGTAAAATGAGATGAAAAACAGTAGCAACAAATACTTTCATTATGAAACAAGAAAGAATAATAACAAATGAAGTCAGTATTTAATTAAGTAAGTGAGAAGAAAGAACAATATGATCTGTATTTCTAAAGACTATAACTAAAAATAAAGGGAAAAATATTTAAAATAAAAGGAATAATATAAATAAAATGAGTGAATTGGGAACTATAATAATTTAAGAATTGATGAAGAAATTCTGGCACCAGTTATTTAAAAAGATTAGTACAATAAATAGCCTTCTCAGTAGGCTATTCAGAAATTACTAATTCAAAGGATGAATAATTAGAAATGTTATATAACCACAGAGAACTGCAACTTGAGTTGACATGTGAAAATTGGATTTTTTTTTTAAGATGGGAAAAGCTTGAGTGTTTCTAAATTTGAGGGTAAGAGGCGAGTTGATAGAAAGTTGTTGAAGAAAGACAAGAGGGAAATCAATAGGGCAAGGTCTCCAAGAGAGCAAGAGTGCAGGTTGAGAAACAAGCTATGAAAGGAGGAACGGCTTTTCAATTATTACAAGAAGAAAAAAATGGGTAGGTGCAGACTCAGGTAAACTGGTAGGGATGTGGTGGAAAGTTAAGGGAGTTCACAGTATAGTAGAGCTGCTCTTGTCTTGTGAAGTAGGCTACAGGGCAGCTGCTGCAGTAAGAGGAGAAATCTGAGTTTTGAAAATACAGGTGGTGGTTATAAATAGCCATTGCAAAGAGTATAGATGGAATCTCTCTAGGGAAACAGCATCTAATTGCTGAGTAGTGACAAGAGAAGCAGGAGACAGCATCCCCTTGTGTTACAGCCAGACTCCCCACTGAGCCATTGTCTTTGCCGTGTTGCCACTGATAAGGCTTCCCTGAGGACCAGAAGTTCTGCAAAGGCAGACAGCAAGTCAGACTTGCTGAGTTTCTCCAAAGCCTGCTGTGTGGAGAAGTCTGTCTAATCCCCACCCAGCCTGACTGGAAAACATTCCCAGTCACATTTGATTTGGTGCAACTGACTAGGGGCCCTTAGAATGGCACTACTTGGCAAGAGACTATTAAGGTTAATTGAAGGCATGCAACTTACAAAATAACTAGGAATTTACCTAACAATAGATGCGCAAACCTTGTATGAAAACTGGTCCACACATATCTTCCAAGACAAGAAACTTGAATAAAAGGAGAAGCATTGAGTTACCAAGTGAGAAATAATACTGTATTGATGCTGATTTTCTCTGAAATGTTATGAATTTAATATTGTTATACTTGTAATCCCAATGATAGTTTCATGCTTTTGAAAAACATATGAGGAATCAAACGTGTGAGATTAGGAATAAGAAATTGAAAAAGAAGCAAGATAAAGGGAAAACTACATCTTCAGAAATTAAAAATATAATTAAGTTACATTAGTAGGAAGAAGGATACACAGTTTCCAGAATAGAAAAATGGTTCACATAAAACCTAAAAATCTCAGAAATAGGCTCAACAACATATTATAAGATTATAAGTGTGTAGAAGTATGTATGTATGTATATAATTTACCATTCTATAAAGTTGTCTTTTTCAAATTCTAGAAGAATGTATATAACCTACCTACTGATATTGGGAAGATGATAGTAGTTTGTAGCGAGTAGTTACTACAACAAAATAAAGCTTCTATTTCCAACATGTAGCTAAATAAAACCAAGGTGAAAAAGTTCAAATGTGAAATTTTTAAAAGTTAACAAATTTTAAAATATGCGCATAAATTGCATAAGAATACTAAAGAGTATATGGAAAATGTTAAAGGCAGAAATCATAAAATAATATTTTAATAAAAAATAAACTTCTATAAAAGAAGTGTCTCAAAATTAAAAGTCAAGTGGTCTTTCAAAATATTTTCCAACAAAAAGACCAAAGCTGAAGACATCAAACTACCCAACTTAAAACTAGACTACAGGACTACAGTAACCAAAACAGCATGGTACTGGTAAGAAAACAGACACATAGACCAATGGAACAGAATAGAGAGTCCAGAAATAAGGCCACACGCCTACAACTATATGATCTTTGACAAAGCTGACAAAAACAAGCAACGGTTTGGAAAGGACTCCCTATTTAATAAATGGTGCTGGGATAACTGGCTAGCCATATGCAAAGGATTGAAACTGGACCCCTTCTTTATGGCGTATACAAAAACTCAGGATATATTAAAGTAAATTCCAAATACTATTCTGGACATAAAATTATGTAAAGATTTTGTGACAAAGATGCTAAAAGCAATTGCAATCAAAACAAAAATTGACAAATGGGATCTAATTAAACTAAAATGTTTCTGCACAGCAGAAGAAACTATCACCAGAGTAAATAGACAACCAACAGAATGGGAGAACATTTTTGCAAGCTTTGCATCTGACAAAAGTCTAATATCCAGTATGATATGGTTTGGCTGTGTCCCCATCCCCATCCCCAGTATGATATTATGTGGCTCACCCCATAAAGATGAGATTAAATCTCATCTTTAATTCCCACGTGTTATGGGCGGGGCCCAGTAGGAGGTAATTGAATCATGGGGGCGGTTCTTTCCCATGCTGTTCTCATAGTGGTGAGTAAGTCACACGAGATCTGATGGTTATGGGAAGGGGGAGTTTCCCGGTGCAGTTTCTCTTCTCATTTCTGCCACCATAAGAGAAGCGCTTTTCACCTTCCTCCATGATTGTGAGGCCTCCCCAACCACGTGGAACTGTAAGTTGATTAAACCTCCTTCTTTTGCAAATTCCCCTGTCTTGGGTATGTCTTTATTAGCAGCATGAAAATGGACTAATACACAGAATCGATAAGGAACTAATGCAAGATAAAAACAAACAATCCTCTTAAAAAGTGGGCAAAGGACATGAACAGACACTTATCTAAAGAAGACATACATGAGACCAACAAGTGCATATGAAAAAAAGTTCAATATCACTGCTCACTAGAGAAATACAAATCAAAACCACAGTGAAATACCGTCTCACACCAGTCGGAATGGCTACTATTAAAAAGTCAAAAAATAACAGATGCTCGGGTGGTTTCAGAGGACAAGGAATAATTATACATTATTGGTGGGAATGTAAATTAGTTCAACCATTGTTGAAAAATCTGTGGCAATTTCTGAAAGAGCTAAAAACACAACTACCATTCGACCCAGCAATCCCATTGCTGAGTGTATACCCAAAGGAATATAAATCATTATAAAACAAAGATACATGCATGTGTATGTTCATTGAAGCACTATTCACAATAGCAAAGACATGGGATTAACCTAAATGCCCACAAGTGGTAGACTGGATAAACAAAATGTGATGGCTGGGTGCAGGGGCTCATACCTATGATCCCAGCACTTTAGGAGCCCAAGGCGGGCGGATCACCTGAGGTCAGGAGTTTGAGGCCTAGCCAACATGATAAAACCCTGTCTCTACTAAAAATAAAAAAACATTAGCTGGACGTGGTGGCGGATGCCTGTAATCCCAGCTACTTTGGAGGCTGAGGCTTGAATAGCTTGAACCCAGGAGGTGGAGGTTGCAGTGAGCTGAGATCATGGCACATATATATCATGGAATACTATGCAGCCATAACCAAGAATGCGATCATGTCCTTTGCAGGGTCATGAATGGAGCTGGAGGCCATTATTTTTAGCAAACTAACACAAGAACTGAAAACCAAATACCATATGTTCTCACTTATAAGTGGGAGCAAAATGATGAGAACACATAGGCACACAGAGGGAAACAGCACACACTGGGTCCTATCAGAGGGTGGAAGGTGGGAGGTGGGAGGTCGGAGAGGATCAGGAAAGATAGCCAGTGGGTACCAGGATTAATACCTGCGTGGGGAAATAATCAATACAGCAAACCCCGATGATACAAGTTTACCTATGTAACAAACTTGCATATGTACTCCTGAACTTAAAATAAAAGTTAAAACAATTGCAACTAAACAATTCCAAATGTGTAATATCTCTCATATATGAGGATTTCTAAAAAGATGAATTGGTGATTCCATTTATGTAACATTATTGAAACGGCAAAATTAAACAGATGGAGAAGAGATAAATGGTGTCTAGTGGTTAGGGATGGTGAGGAGAGATGGGTAGCTGTGACTATAAAGGGTTACCACAAGTGAAATTTCAGTTCTGTATCCTGAATATACTGTGGTTATAAAAAATAAAAATGATGTGGAACTATACACACACTATACCAACTTCCTAATTTTGATATTGTTTCATATTTAGGCAAGATGTACATATTGTAGAAAACTAGGTAAGGTTATATGGGAACTTTGACCTATTTTTGCAACGTTCCAGGAATCTATAGTTTTCTCAAAATAAAAAGTTTAAAAAGTAAATAACATAGAAAATCATGAGAAAAGTGGTCAAGGTTTTATAAACAAAAATTTTATATACACATTTACACACAAATACAAAATAAATAAAAATACCCAATAATCACATTTCATTCCTCAGTAATCAAATCATTCTAATGAAAACCGTAAAGATAATCTTGTTCTTTCTTTCTTTATTAAATTGGCAAAAAAAAGAAATTCTTGGGTGTGAGAACGTGGATATTCTTACACTCTACTGCCAGTTTAAGCTCTGAGAAACTACATATCAGATATAAAAAGACTAAAATTGCACATTCTTAATCCCAGCAGTTCTTTCGTGTTGTTTGTCATAAGAAAAT
The DNA here is from genome assembly GCF_047675955.1 of Chlorocebus sabaeus. NCBI lineage: Eukaryota > Metazoa > Chordata > Mammalia > Primates > Cercopithecidae > Chlorocebus > Chlorocebus sabaeus. Next base: position 76,614,015 of record NC_132917.1, on the reverse strand, counting down.
GATAAAGGAAGTCTTTATACATGTCGTTTTAAGATTATATATTAAAGTATAATTTATAAAAGCTAAAAATTACGAAAGTCCAAATATGGAACCAGTGAAAACTGGTGAAGTGAATATTAAAAATTTATTAGAGTAATAATTTGCAAAGGTCAATGATCCATATATTTTGTTATAAAGTAATTGCCAGAGATGTAGAAAAAAGAAATATGTCTGTGCATATGTGTGTGTATCTGAAAACACATGTATCTAAAATTATTTTGTGATGGAATCATCAGTAATATGTGTTTTGTATTATATCAATTCTCATCTTAGGTCTACTTTCTTAAATGACATGTATTTTCTTAATTTGAAAAATGTTATTTATTTTAGTTTAAAATGCATTTAAAGAAAGAGCATATCCTATCCACATCAAGTGGTTATGAAATATTATTTTCAAAATGTATTCATGGCTCTCTGCTTCACAAGCTAAAATGACTTACTTCGTGTACAGCAACATAAAATGTTATTAGCAATTTTATACTGACTAATGCATGAATATGACATTGGACATTATCACTTAAGATTTTTTGGCTTTTTACTTGTATAATTTAGCCAGACTGTGGCGTCTTCAGGAAGAAAGCGCACACCTTTTCTTTTCCTATTCTTGTCTGAAACAACATCGTCAATCTAGTTAACAGTGAATAAGAATATTAGAGACATGTGTGACAATTGATGTGGAAAAATTAGGTTACTGCTGGCAATTACCCATCAAGAGCAGATTGACTGATTGCCGGAGTTGAAACACATGCAAACTGTCAGCCATCATAATAGGGCAAATATCCCAGAACTTTGGTGCAGCGTCAGGTAGAAATTTTGTTTTCACTGCTGGGAACCTGCCCTCTATGCTACACATTTATAATCTTCTGCCATCAAGCCAGGTCTACACATTCGGATACGTCCATCATTCCAGCAGCCAAATATATGTCCTGTCAAATACATTCAATGGCTCTCATGATAAGTTGGACAAGAAGTGACATGCTCCACATGATTGAGTAGAAGGGCATATCATACACAATTCCTGCTGTCATACTTTGTCATTCTATTTCTATATCTAGGTGAGGGACTTAACCTTGACATTTCCTAAGTTCAGATATTATGGCCAAATAATAGAAAAGACAAATGTAAAAACTATTTTAATAAATTACATATAAAATATAAGTATGATGATAAAGTAAGTCAAAAAATGAAATTAGTTTACTCTCTTTTATAATGCGTAAGTGAAGTTTGCTGATTTCTTTTTTTTTTTTTTTTTCTGAGACAGGGTCTTACTCTGTTGCCCAGGCTGGAGTGCAGTGGTGCAATCTTGGCTCACTGCAACCTCCGCCTCCTGGGTTCAAGTGATTTTCCTGCCTCAACCTCCCAAATAGTTGAGATTACAGGCATCCACCACCATACCCAGCTAATTTTTGTATTTTTAGTAGAGATGGGATTTCACCATGTTGGCCAGGCTGGTCTCAAACTCCTGACCTCAGGTGATCCACCTGCCTTGGCCTCCCAAAATGCTGGGATCACAGGTGTGAGCCACCGCACCCAGCCACGTGTGCTGATTTTTAATGTTGAAAACAAGTGTACCAAGATTCAGTGACAAGAAAATCAAAATGGAAAGCATGTGAAATTCAACTTCAAATTTTGCCTAAATTGCCAAAGGCATACTAAAGATTGAGCATCCTACTGATTTGTTTGTAGGTATTTTCTCCTTTACTATGAAAATGTGTTTCTTATCACACAAATGAAATATCTGTAAATCAACATGATCGTTGTATTCAAAGGGCATTAATCAAAATTTTGGGCAGGGGATAACAACCAGATATTTCCGTGGCAGATAGTACATTCGTAGCCATGAAAAGCAGCTGTGTGAATATTTTGTTCATCTCAGATTTTTTTGAAATCTCTATGGACAAAATTGGGTTGGTGTGGTCTTGCCAACTTTTCCAGCTAAAACTTCTTTTACTCTGTATCTCAGTGACATGAGACAGGTGAAAACACTTCTGGTTCCCTCTGAAGCTTCTCTGTAATTGTTTTATAATATTTCATTGGGGGAGAGAGAGAGAGAGAGGAAAAAGGAAGGAAGCGGGGGAGAAAGAGAGAGAGCAAGGGAGAAAAAAAGAAAACTAACTTCCTCCTCTTTGACACCATTTAGTTATTCTGAGGCTGTTACTTACAAAATTTTACATGAGCAATCACCTTTAAGGTTATATCTGTTACTTAAACCTGCCTATTTTGACCCATCCACCATACTGGCATCACAGATTTTTGACCCTTCTCTCAGAAAGCTTTACACTGTCCTCCCTGTAACACCCACACCTGTCATTTTTGTCATCTTACACTTTTCTCTGCATTTCTGAAATCTTCTATTTTAACATATAATTCTGAATACTCTTCCCCAGCTTACTACATTTATATCTCCCTCACTCCCACTAGTCCTGTGCTTTGAGGCTTATAAAGAAAACTTTTTTTGTTGTTTTTCCTTTTTCTTTGATTTTATGGTTTTTATAAACTTGGATCACTCTAATTACACACTCAATTTTTCCAATGTCTTCATACTAATACTTGCCATCGTGTTTTATAAAATTGACCCACTTTCCTTTCTAAAATACATTCTAGTGAGAGAAACTAGTGAAGAGGGAAAAAATGTGCATGAGTATAGAAAAGACCATGGTGCTTGATATAAAAAGTGGTACCCAGATTTAGAGAGCAGAGCTTGAAAATGCTTAGTAGAGCTAAGGTGAGTGGACGAGATTCCAAGAGAGTGAGTCAAAAAGGAAAAACAGCCAGACTGGAAAGAAATTAACTTGAGCCTTCATTTATTTGTTCATTCAATAAGTATTTATCAAATATCTACTAGGACACAGACAAAATCTAGACACTTGGATATTAACAGTGGACCAACCAAAAGCTCTGCCCCCACATACTTTACATTCTGGTGCAGACGGTCAGAAAACAGTAGACATAATAAGCATGCAAATTATACAGTATGTTAAAAGGTTAAATAATTCTATGTATTTTTTTAAAAAGAAGAAAACAAATGTAGAGCAGAGTCAAGGGCTATACAGCAACAGATAAATTCATCTGGGTTGCCTGGGCAAAAGGGCGGTTTGGACTCCCTAATCTCTTCATAGGAGGAACTGTCACTGAATCCAACTCCTCATGGGTGTTCCTTCCCCTGGAAGGAGGGCGGACAAATTCCCAAGAGTTCCAGAGTCTCAAGGTGCTGCAAAGCTGGCTCTCTCAGACAATCTGTATAGGACAGTTTCTAGACATGTCTGCCTGACATTCCAGTAATCTGTGTTGCCCCCATTGACTCAGCTGTTTTCATGATGGTCCTTAAAAAGCAAGAGGAACATTGATGTGGAGATCTGCCCTGGATTGCAAGCTCATAATGTGTATCCCACAGAACGTCCTGGCCTTATCATGCTTCTCTCTGGAGAAAATGCTTGCTTTGTGAAACTCTTGCTTTCTTGTCTTTTTGTTGATCCCAGGTTTATAACATTTCTGAACAATGCATCTTATTAACCCAAGCAATATGATGTTGCAGAATTTGTTAGCCCTGGTGAATATGAGATGGCAACTACAGAAGGACTTTTCTTGCTTAACAAACCTTTATCTCTTCCCCTTATACAGTTTTGTGATCTAATGTATGTAGTCTTTTTCATTTAATTTATAATATAAAATTATTATGAAGTGTCTTATACATATTTTTTAAATATTCAAAATTTGTATCCATCAGAAAAACAAACCCCGCTAAGTATTTTAACAGAGAACTTCATATAGGGAATTGGTAAAACAGATATTTAAACAATGAAAAAATTAGGTGAAGGAGATACTGAATTAGCAAAGATGGTAACTGCAGGAAGTTGCTTCCACTGGTAGGACTGAGGTTGGAATTATCAGATCCTAGAAAGTTAGAGGAGGTTTTCCGTGGAACTGGGGCTCTGACTACTTAGAAGAATCATTGCAGATAAAGGACTGGTGTCTTAACATGTTGAGGAAAGTCACATCAAGATGCTCAGACCTCTGTGGGAAGGGCATTTCTCTTCTTCTAAATAAATAAAAAAAAATGTTATTTGCTCACTCATGACTCATTCTTTTTTCCCTTTAGTTTATTCTGTTGTTAGGCTTTGAACCTAGTCATAAGTTTTCCTACTAACATTTTTACAGTTTTTTTAAAGTAACTCTTTAAAATTCTTTATCTAGAATTTAATGTGTTAGTTTGAATTGCAGATGTAACTTTGTTTTCACAAATGGAAAGTCAGTTTTTTCAATACCATGTGGAAATAATATTTACTTATTTACATTGCCACATTTATTCAATACTAATTTTTCTATATTATTTATATTGTTATTATTATTTTTTATTATTATTTTTTGAGATGGAGTCTCACTCTGTTGCCAGGCTGGAGTGCAGAGACTGGATCTTGGCTCACTGCAACCTCTGCCTCCCGGGTTCAAGTGATTCTCCTCAGCCTCCCAAGCAGCTGGGACTACAGGAGCACACCACCACGCACAGCTAATTTTTGTATTTATAGTACAGATGGGGTTTCACCATGTTGGCCAGGATGGCCTCGGTCTCTTCACCTAGTGATCCACCCACCTCAGCCTCCCAAACTGCTGGGAGTACAGGTGTGAGCCACCGCACCCGGCCTTTATTTATATTATTTTTAAAGTTATGATAAAACACACATAACATAACTTTTACCATCTTAATCATTTTTAAGTGTGCAATTCAGTGGCATAAGGTACATTCACATTGTTATGCCACCATCCCCACCATCCATCCACAGAACATTTCACTTTATAAAGCTGAAACCCTGTACTTGTGAAACAAGAATTCCCCATTACTCCTCTTCCCAGGCCTTGGCAATCACACTTCTACTTTCTGTCTTTACGAATTTGACTACTTTTAGGGAGGAATTTCATATATACAGAATCGTATACTATTTGTCCTTTTTTGATTGGTTTATTTTACTTAATATGCTGTTCTCAAGGTTCATCCGTGTTGTATCATGTGTCAGAATTTCCTTCATTTTTAAGACTGAATAATAGTCCATTGTAGATACGTACAACATTTGGTTTATCTGTTCATCCATCAATAAAATTTGGGTTGCTTTCCCGTTTTCTCCACTGAAAATAATGTTGTTGTGAACGTGAGCATATAAATATCTTCTTTGAGTCAGACTGATTTTAATTCTTCTGAGTATATACCTAGAAGAGGAAATTGCTAGAACATATAATTCTACTTTTAGATTGTTGAGAACTGCCATATTATTTTTCATACAAGCTGCCTCATTTTGTTTTCTCACCAACAGTGTCTGAGAGTTCCGATATCTTCACATCATCATCAGCACTTGTTATTTTCTGTTGATTTTTGATAGTAGTCATTCTAATGTATGTAAGGTAGTATTTCATTGCAGTTTTGATTTGCATCTCCCTAATGATTAGTGACTTTAAGCATCTTTTCCTGTGCTTACTGGTAACTTGTAATCTTCTTTGGAAAAAATATATATTCAAGTTATTTGCTGATTTTTAATCATATTTTTATCTTTTTGCTGTTTAATTGGAGGAGTTTATTTTTTTTATTTTTTTATTATTATACTTCAAGTTCTAGGGTACATGTGCACAACATGCAGGTTTGTTACATATGTATACTTGTGCCATGTTGGTGTGCTGCACCCATCAACTCATCAGCACCCATCAACTCGTCATTTACATTAGGTATAACTCCCAATGCCATCCCTCCCCCCTCCCCCCTCCCCATAATAGGCCCCGGTGTGTGATGTTCCCCTTCCCGAGTCCAAGTGATCTCATTGTTCAGTTCCCACCTATGAGTGAGAACATGCGGTGTTTGGTTTTCTGTTCTTGCGATAGTTTGCTGAGAATGATGGTTTCCAGCTGCATCCATGTCCCTACAAAGGACACAAACTCATCCTTTTTTATGACTGCATGGTATTCCATGGTGCATATGTGCCACATTTTCTTAATCCAGTCTGTCACTGATGGACATTTGGGTTGATTCCAAGTCTTTGCTATTGTGAATAGTTGTGCAATGAATATACGTGTGCATGTGTCTTTATAGCAGCATGATTTATAATCCTTTGGGTATATACCCAGTAATGGGATGGCTGGGTCATATGGTACTTCTAGTTCTAGATCCTTGAGGAATTGCCATACTGTTTTCCATAATGGTTGAACTAGTTTACAATCCCACCAACAGTGTAAAAGTGTTCCTATTTCTCCACATCCTCTCCAGCACCTGTTGTTTCCTGACTTTTTAATGATTGCCATTCTAACTGGTGTGAGATGGTATCTCATTGTGGTTTTGATTTGCAATGCTCTGATGGCCAGTGTTTGTCTGATGACAAGTATTTTTTCATGTGTCTGTTGGTTGTATGCATGTCTTCTTTTGAGAAATGTCTGTTCATATCCTTTGTCCACTTTTTGATGGGGTTGTTTTTTTCTTGTAAATTTGTTTAAGTTCTTTGTAGGTTCTGGATATTACCCTTTGTCAGATGAGTAGATTGCAAAAATTTTCTCCCATTCTGTAGGTTGCCTGTTCACTCTGATGGTAATTTCTTTTGCTGTGCAGAAGTTCTTTAGTTTCATTAGATCCCATTTGTCAATTTTGGCTTTTGTTGCCATTGCTTTTGGTGTTTTAGACATGAAGTCCTTGCCCATGCCTATGTCCTGAATGGTATTCCCTAGGTTTTCTTCTAGGGATTTTATGGTATTAGGTCTAATATTTAAGTCTCTAATCCATCTTGAATTAATTTTCGTATAAGGAGTAAGGAAAGGATCCAGTTTCAGCTTTCTACTTATGGCTAGCCAATTTCCCCAGTACCATTTATTAAATAGGCAATCCTTTCCCCACTTCTTGTTTTTCTGAGGTTTATCAAAGATCAGATGGCTATAGATGTGTGGTATTATTTCTGAGGGCTCTGATCTGTTCCATTTGTCTATATCTCTGTTTTGATACCAGTACCATGCTGTTTTGGTTACTGTAGCCTTGTAGTATAGTTTGAAGTCAGGTAGAATGATGTGGAGGAGTTGTTTATACATTCTGGGTGATAATCACTCAGCAGATGTATTATTGCAAGTATTTTCACCCATTGTGTGTCTATTAATCCCTTCTCACATGGCTATAAACAACCGCCAAGACAGGGAAATTTATAAAGGAAAGAGGTTTAATTGACTCACAGTTCTGCATTGCTGGGGAGGCCTCAGAAAGCTTACAATCTTGGTGGAAGGGGGAGCAAACATGTCCTTCTTCACATGGCAGCAGAAGAAAGAAGCGCAGAGTGAAGTGGGGAAAAGTCCCTTATAAAACCATCAGATCTTCTGAGAACTCACTATCACGAGAACAGCATGGGGGAACTGCCCCCATGACCTAATCACCTCCCACAAGGTCCTCCCCCAATACGTGAGGATTACAATTCAAGATGAGAGTTTGGGTGGGAACAGAGCCAAACCATGTTAGTGCATAATGCGTTTTTAATCTGTTGATTCTGTCCTTTGATGCAAAGTTTTTAATTTAGATATTGTCTAGTTTATCTACTTTTTATTATAATTGTTATCTTTGCTTTTGTTTCATACACTGAAAATTCATTGCCAAATCCAAGGTCATAAAACTTTCCCCTTATGTTTCTGCTTAAGAGCTTTATAGTTTTAGGACTTAAGTTTAGATTTTAGTCCATTTTGAGTTAGCTTTTCTATATAGTGTTATGTGGGAGTTCAACTTCATTTTGTCTATGTTGTTGAGTCTTTTCCTGGACTTTCTCTCTCCTTCTATGACTGTTTTTCTATTCCAGTACCTTTTCCATGTTTTCTTCGTTAGAGTGACTGACCACACATATATACAGACACATCTGTGTCTATATGCGGAAGTACAATGCCTTTGATATATTTCTTTACTCCTATCATATTAGATAATCTAAATCATACTGAATATGTATTGGAAAAAAATGGAATATATATTAGAATCTCTTAAGGGCTTATTAATCCTGTGAATATGAGAGTTTGACCCCATAATTTCTGATTCAGAAAGTCTGGTGTAAGGACTGAGAACTTACATTTCTAACAAGTTCCAAGTGATGGTGATAATGCTGTTTTGGGGAATCACCCTTTGAGAACCACAGGACTATGGCACTTATTTTTCAGAATAAACTTTGTAATCATCTTTGCCATGTTGTAAGAAAAGCTAGTCATATTTTTTATCTGAACCATATTAATTCTTAAATTATTTTGAAGACATTGCCCTCATGAGCTTCTCTCACGATTTCATCCTAAAGACAAGATCAGTGTTTTGTTCTTTATCTCACTGATTGGATTTATTATAGGAAATCTCAGGTTGACACGCACAACTAAATATTCAAATACTGACTTCAAACACATTTACAGCTCATTATATGTATTCACTGAAAACAGAAAAAATATTTTTTCTACGTGCTACCTAATTTTCTGATGTTCTAAACAAATTTAGTTTATTAGCAATCATAGTACTAAGATACGTTGCTAAAGTAGATACTTTTATTTCTATCCAGTCTACAGTACTGTTATCTTACAGAGCAAACATTGGTTTTATTATATACATCCTCTTTCATATATACATATATTCTCAACTCAATCCTGGTCATGTCCAACCCAGTGTTTTCTTTTTAATATTCCTCCTGGTTTGTGGGTAGTTGAGGGAAAGCAGGATTAAGGTCCTAGATATATAGGAATAATATTCTAATCTATTCATTACAAAATATCTGGACAAAAGGATAAAAACAAAACAAAACAGACTGGGCACAGTGGCTCACATCTGTAATCCCAGCACTTTGGGAGGCCAAGGTTGAGAGGATTTATTGAGCCCAGGAGTTTGAGACCAGCCTGGGCAACATAGAGAGATCCTGTCGCTACCAATAATGATAATAATAAGAAATTAGTCAGGTGTGGTGATGTGTGCTTGTTGTCCCAGTTACTTGGGAGATTGAAGTGAGAAGATCGCTTGAGCCCAGGAGGTTGACTCTGCAGTGAGCAGTGATTGTGCCACTGCATCTAGCCTGGGCAACAGAGTGAGACCCTGTCTTACAAAAAAGAAGAAGGAGGAGAAGGAGAAGGAGAAAAAGAAGAAAAACGAAAAATAATGTAAAAACAAAACAGAAAGACAGCTGCCTATTTTTTGAGATGACATAAACTCTGTATTTGTTAGACTGAGGGAAAATGGACAGGAGAGTAACAAATGATGCCCCCTACCTTGTTTCATGAAAAGATTCAGAATATGTCTTTCTGGTTATTACCACCCCGATACAAATTTATCAGTTTTATCTTGACTGCCACTTCTTTCTTCTCGGAAGTTGAAATTGGGATGCCTACTGCTCTTCGTAACGTTGTTGTAGCCCCTTCTCCCACATCTATGGGTAATTTAATGAGAAGCTGAGGAGGGGCTGTTAGATGGCATTTAAGCATATTCCAAGTATGGCCATTTTTATAATACAAGCCAGTTTAATTCCAGCTTCCTAAACAAATATTAGAAACCACCAAAAACTGGATAAAAAGTTGTTAATCAGAGTCTTATGAATCAATTAATTTATGTATATGTATAAGGCACTGACAGACACAGAAATAAATTATTTTCATGAATAGTTTTGATTTACTTAATCTTTTACAGAATTACAGTTAGTCTTTTCTCGAACAGTCCTTAAAAACAGGAAATAATTCAGAGTTTTTCAGTACAACCAGAAACTTAAAATTAAGAAAACAAACTGTATCTGTTTCACCCATACAAAGGAATATTAGGACATTAGTCTTTAAAAACAAATTGGTTAAAAATCAGCCCCCATACTTAGTGTTAATCATAAAATGCTTAGTGCAATCATTTACACCAAATGATATTTAATTAATAATGTTTCTTTCAAATATTGTACTTCCTTATCTTCAACAAGTCATGCAAAATTGAGAAAGGAGGAATAAGTTTTTATAATGTAAGCATTTTAGCCTAAACATGATAAATGACTCTTTTTAAGGCTTTTCTAATGAATAAACCATGATTTCATAAATGGTGACAGGAATAAAATTACTGGAAATTTACTTATGAAATAAGTGTACTTGACTTGCTTTTCTTTTTTAAATGTAGGATAGTTTAATAATATCTGCTTCTTTACTATGATTCACTTATTCCAACAGAAATTCTCATTAAGTTTTCAAAAAGTTTTTTCATAGGCCAGGGCACAATGAAAGCTCAGAAAGAAAATAATTTTTTGAAACTTGAAGGCAGCTTTTGATCACTGCATAGTTGGATTATTCCTTTTGTTTTCAGAGTAAACACAGGATCCCAGAGAGGCAGTACAGGAAACCGCTAGTCTCTGCAAGATGGCGCCATTTTCCATTTAGAAGAGTGGAAGGGCCCCCTTTAATGACCTAATACTGATTTTTTAAAGTCATTCTTTGATTTTAAAATCGCTAAAGTTTTATTTTTAAGTTTACCTCTTATAAATGACAGGTTTGGGTTTTTTGTTTTTTCTCAATTTGAGTGTTTGTTTAACATATAAGAATAACTCTCCATCAGCTAAATTAAAAAAAAAAAATGTTACCCACTAGGATCAAGGACAAAGCAAATATATTCTTTCTCATCACTCCTATTCAACAGTGTTCTGGGAGTTTTAAATAGTACAATAAGACAAGAAAAAAAATAGAAATTATACAGATAGGGAAGGAAGGATTATCTCCATCTTTATTAACAGATCATTTGATTCCTATAAAGAAACACCAAAGACTCAATAGCAACAAAAACTACTAGAACTAATAGGTGAATACAGCAAACTTTCAAGACACAAGGTTAATGTACAAAAATTAATTGCTTCCTTATAGACCAGCAATGAACAATTGGAATTTGAAATTTAAAACAATACAATTTATATTTGTATACACAAATGGTATAAATTTTGAGTGTGTGTGTGTGTGTGTGTGTATAAAGTTAAACAACCTAAATAGCCAACAAAATACTGAAAAAGAACAAAGTTGGAATATCCAGACTACTCAATTTCAAGACTTACTGTAAAACTACAATAATTAATACAGAGTGATATTGGCAAAATAACATGCATATTGATTAGAATCATGAGACAGAATAAAGAGTTCAAAAATAGACCCATGCATATCTAGCCAAACTATTTTCAACAAGGAAAAAAAGAAAAGAGAGAAAGAATAGTGTTTTTAACAAAAGATACTGGGAAAATTCTATGTCCATATGCAAAAAAACAAACAAACAAAAAACAAAAAACAAAAAAAAAAAGAAAGAAAAGAGACAACCTAGAAGCTGATTTGACACGTTTTACAAAAATTAACTCCAAATTGAACATAGACCTAAAATGTCACTTGCAAAACTGTACAATTTCTAGAAGAAATTATAGAAGAAAGTCTAGATGAACTTGGGTTTGGTGATAAATTTTAAACAAAACACCAAATGTGATCCATAAAAATATGGTTGGTTGGATTTCATTAAAATTGTCTGTTCTGCAAAAGGCACTGCTAAGAGAATGAAAGGAGAAGTCACATACTGGTAGAAAATAGCTGCAAAACATTTATCTGATAACTTATATTTATAATATCCAAAGAACTTTAAAAACTTTAAAAAGAGCCCTTAAAAGTTAAATCAGAAAACCAACAACCGAACTAAAAATTGGGAAAAAATCGCCACAGACACTCCACTAAAGAACATAGGCAGCAAATAGGAATATGAAAATATGCTTAATACTATATTAGGTATATTAAATATGCTTATATATACACATATTAGAGAATTGGCAATTAAAATAACAATGAGATGCCACTACACACTTGTTGGAATGATTAAAATCCAAAAACCTGATCATTCTAATTGCTGATGAGGATACAGACGAACTGGCATACATTGTTCCTGGGAAAGAAAAAGGCCACAGCTTCTCTGGAAATCCTTTTGGCGCACGCACACACACACACACACACACACACACACACACCCCCTACCAAAGGAGGGAAATACTTCCCAAGAGTAAGCATAGTCTTATCAGACAATCAAGCCAATGTGCTCCTAAGTACCGATCAACGGATCTGAAAACTTATCTCTTGATGAAAATCTGTATGTGAATGTTTATAGCAACTTCATTATCACTAGTCAACCAAGATGTACTTTAACAGGTGAATGAGTAAACAAACTGTGACACATCCATGCAATGGAATGTTATTCAATGATAAAAAGAAATCAGTGATGCAGCTATGGAAAAGACACAAGAATAATAAATAAATGTATATCGCTTAGTGAAGAAATACATTATGAAGAGATAATGTATTATATGACACTTGTGCATACACAGTGTATACATTCTTTAAAAGGCAAAACCATAGTAATAGTAACAAGTTGCCAGGGGCTTGTGGATAGGGTTGAGATCGTTAAATAGGTGAAGAACGGGGAACTTTTTAGGCCTGTGAAACGCTTGACTTGCGTACAAGTGCACTTATAATGGTGGCAAAGTGACACTGTACATTTGTCAAAACCCATAGAACTTTACAGCACAAGAAATGAGTCCTAAAGTATGCAAATTTTAAAAAATCATTTAGATGTTTAATAAGCCTGTGAGGTAAAGGCTCTTACTTTCCGCATTTTCAGATACAATTGTATTGTAGAGAGGATTAGCATCTCTCTCTCTCTCTCAGAGTCAAAAAGTTAACACATGGCCTGCAGAACTGAGAATGGAGATGAAGACTTCAAGTCAGTGACTGCAAAGTGACTTAGGAGTTGGTAAATAAATGACAGTTTTCTTAAGGAGACTGAATGCTTCAGGGTCCAGAACCCTAGAAAGTGGGTATTTTAGAAATCTTAGAAAGTAGTGGCATCATAGACCGCACACAAGAGGTAGATACAGTTTTTTGTTTAAACTACCTGTAGTGGAATATTATCTCCCACACTGAATGAATGAACAAAAAATACAGTCAATTTGTGATAAATCTCAAAACTCACTTTTCTTCAAATATAAGTTCATTTTTAAGAATACTATTTAGTTGGCTAAATTTATAGTTAATTCACACTGGCCATTGAATTACCAGCTCACCTCTGGGAAGGGGGAAGATTGGAAGGAATAAAGACTGTTTATTTTAATTGGTTCTGCAGGTGTTTGTGTTTGTGCATATGCCTTTCAAAGCCCACAACTGGACAAGTAAAATTAAAATCAACACTCTGACTCAAAACATGTAGAAATGTAAAAATAAGAATGACAGCATAATAAATTAAGAAGACAAAGAAAAATTAAGAAAAGAAAAGAGAAGAATGCAACAAGGAAGAAAGAAAGGGATAATTCTGGGCTAGACAAAGTAAGAGTAGAGAGAGAGTGAATAAAAAATAAGTGTGAATGAATTACATAGAGGAAAATAATCCAGGATGGAATAAATCAGCAAATGGAAAATTGGGATAACATGTTTTATTTGTTCAAATTAAAATTTCCAAACAAGTTCATAGGTAAAGACTTAACAAAAAATACTCTACTGGCTCAAGTGCGGTGTCCCACACCTGTAATCCCAGAACTTTGGGAGGCCAAGGTGGGCGGATCACGAGGTCTAGAGACTATTCTGGCCAACATAGTGAAACCCTGTCTGTACTAAAAACACAAAAATTAGCTGGGCGTGGGGGCGCGTGCCTGTAGTCCCAGCTACTTAGGAGGCTGAGGCATGAGAACCATTTGAACCTGGGAGGCAGAGGTTGCAGTGAGCCGAGATCATGCCACTGCACTCCAGCCTGGTGACACACACACACACACACACACACACACACACACACACCCTACCAAAGGAGGGAGGTAGAAAGATACTTTCAAGAAAACCCCATAAACCCCATAAATAAGTGGCCAGTAGCATTTGATCAGACTCTGAGTATATGTTGATAAGAACATGTTTTCAAGACTGTTTGTAATGACATAATAGAATTGGTGGTAGAGGAGTGTTGGGCCACTAAAATGGATTGGCTTAAAGCAATGCCTTACCGTGGCTATAAGCAGTTGAGAAGTACAGTAATTAGAACAGAAGCTAGAATGGGATATTTTATATTTCCATGACTTATAGAAAAAACTCATACAAAGTATTCAAATATACAATGTAGAGATTATACCAAATGATCCGTAAAGATATTATTTTCAATTTTAAGTATTTTTTTTTTTACTTTTGTGACTACTGCTATATTAATTAAATATATTTTTCTTTCAAATATGATTTTGATAGCAACAAACAAGAATTCAATAGATTCTTCAAACGCCTGGATCAAGATGCTGTGATATTCAGGTTGTCTGACTTTAACTGACAGCAGTTATTCCAAAAGATGCAAAAAAAAAAAGAAAAAAGAAAAACACATACATGCATTCAAAGACAAAAGATAAGACTGGTAATCAGAATCCATGCTGCCTAATTCGTATATTAAAATAATGCTGAAAACAGTATTATTTTAATTAAAAGGTACGTACTGGCCTATAATACGCTCTACTCTCTGGTTTTGCTATACTGATGTTAGCAAATAATGTTTAACAGTTGTTGTCTCAGCCCATTAGCTTCTCCATCTGGTTATCTTATTATAGTGGCTCAGTAAATTAGTCAATTTTCTTATAACCTCCAGGAAACCCAGAACAGGTCATGTCTTTTGCTAGATTGACTGGAAATTGCTATCATTAGATGGTGTGTCTGTATTCTCTCCAAGAGTTAATGGGCACAACTGTAGAATGCGTCTGGGCCTGCGGCCTGTTTGTTTTTCTATCTCTCTGTGTAGACCCTGGAGCAAAGCAAAGATGAATGACCAAGACATTTGCAGGTTTATTCCTGAAAATACTCCATTAGCCTCAACAGCTCTAGCTTTATCTTAACACTGAATTGCACTTGTCCATTAATATAATACCTTGAGTGGCTTGGTTCTGGGATGCTGTGTGACGTGTAAATGCCTAGCAGAGATATTTTAAGTCTTTATCATTACTACAGTTGCCATGTGGCTGTGGATGACATAATTTGGGATCAGATCCCTAACAGCCTTTATGATATTCTGTGACTTTTCATTTTCATTTCTGACTGAGCATCTATTACATTAAATGGTTGCCAATAATTGAGATACCTGATTTTCTATAAACATTTTTCTTTTACTTGTAATATCCCACCCTATGTCCTAACCACATAAAAGTAGAAAACTCGAACATTGACAGTATATTTTATAAATTGTTAACTATAAGAAAGAGACATTATAGTATATACAAAAATTTGGGCAAATCTGAGGTAGAATTTAAGATTATAATGTCTACCATGTAAAACTTTGTATTATGATAATCTATATAAAATACCTAGCTTACTGGTTAAAATATACAGAGACACGGTAAGATAAAGAGACCCCAAAGGGGGATTAAGGAGAGGAGTAGACATGGCTGGACGTGGCTAAGGAATTTGCAACGATTACTTTAATTTCGGCAGGTAACAAGATCAAATCAGTGCCTTGGGGAAGAATGAGCTGGCAATCTAGAGAAAATAAGCTTGTTTTTGGAATTCAGAAACATAGCATCGCATTTGCTACATGGAACAGTGAAAAATGGAACTACATAAGTTTAACATATAATGCGACTTGCAAACGAATTATAAAAGTACTGAAGATGGTATCCTTACATAAGTATCAATTCCATTTGAAATTACAATGTGGCTCTTATTTCTCAAATTGGAGTATATTTACAAAATAAGGAACTCCTAGGATGGAAAAAGAATATACTGTCTAAACTCTCTTCTAATGTACCGTTTTCTGTCTTCGCCTGCTGTGATGAAAAGCTTACCATTTAACAAAACAGCAAATTTTAGTGTGGACCGAGCTATTTGGGGAGGAAAAAACCCTTCTTGCTTGTGTTTGAAATGTTAAACATCTACCTACTAATCCTACCTTTTTTTCCCATGCAAAAGAACTTGCATCTGTTTGACTGTATTCTGTAATAGAGATTCTTTTCTGTGTTTAAATGCATATAAATGTATACTTTTATTGATATGAATTTATTTATGTCACTGTTTGTGAGTGATATATACATATGTCTTTTACAATATGGATAGAGTAGGAAAGAAGATACATAATTGAATGGACAAGTTTGTGTTAAACCTGCCTGGTTTCATGTCCTGAAACATTGGGAAAGGGAGCAGTTTGCTTTGTTTTATCAAATTGTGTCAAGTAGTTTTACTTCTCAAAGGCTGCTACCTCTGGTGTGTAGGAGACAGTAGTGGCAGGCTAATGCACCAAAACAGCATGGAATAAGTGCAGGGTCAGCCAAACCTGATAACAATGCCAGCAGGGAAAAAAATCACCTCAACTCAAGGAGAATTCATTTAGCTGCGGCTACAGCTGTGCTTTAGGTTGTGATTTCTGAATCTGTTGCGTTTGGACATTTCCTTTGAGTTTTATTTCTTATTTCTGTGGGGGTTTTTTTGTCCTCAATTCTGTTTAGAACTGTTGTGGTTCATCCATATCATCTAATTCAGTTTACTTTGCCACCGTGCTGCAGAGCCCCTGAGGAAGGCCTGGTGGAACAGAGGACCCCAGTGAGAAACTGACTGTCATGTGAAAATACACTTCCTTAAGTCCACCGGACCCTAAAGATGGGTGCAGAGGAAAAGCTGAGTCACTGAGGACAAGTTGAGGCTCTTGGCAGTGTGATGTTCTTCCTGCACTCTCTATTTGTGTTCTTTAGACCCTGTGCATAAACTCTTTGTGTTCTCCAATCTTTTCTGCTTTTAAAATCTATGAATTCGGTCTAACAGCGTTCATTGAACAATGGAAGGATAGCGCTGAGCGAGGCCACTCCTTGTCTCTGAATGCACCTCCATTCTTTTCAGAAAGTCCATGATTGCTCAACTGTGGTCAGAAATAAACACATATGTGTAGACAGTATGGATTTTTTTTTTTTTTTTTTTTTTTTTTTTTTTTTGCTGGTTAACTAACTTTGCTTCTGCTACAACAAATTAATAGTTATAATAATAATAGCCACCAATACTGAGTATCTCATATATGACAAATATCATACTCAAACCTTTACATTCATTTCTCATTTGATCCAAACAGTGATAAATATTTTATTTAAAATATTTAAATATTAAGAATGTTTTATAAAACATTCCATACATTTAGTTATATCAATAGATGATAGATACATAGAAAATATGTATTACATGTAGATATATGGAGATAGAGATGTACTTTATATGTATCTAGTAAATATACATTTATATCAGAATATACTTAGAAATTCTTTATCCTTTTCATGGTTTCCTCCAGTTTTCTACTTCCTTTTTGTCTGAGTCGGCCTCTAAGTTTCATGTTAGAGGTTGTCCTCTTAGGCTTGTAAATACTTGGTTGTTTTCTTTCTGTTTAGAAAGCTCATTGAAGCTTTATAGATAATGGGTTGGGATGTGAGTTCCTTTGAAAGATCATCTCTTTGGGCTGTTTAATTAAGGCCTCTCTGATAATCAATTTCCTTAGGTCTTTCTTCTGGAGCCAGTCAGATTCCACAGAGAGGACATTCTCAATATCCCACCAAGAAGGTATAGACATGGCTCAGAACATCATGAAAGTGGGAGTAGAAGAGGGCTGGTTGTCTGACCATGTAGCATATGCTCATTTGTTTCCCTACTTCAGTGTACATATACCTGTATCAATTATACTTTCTAAATCATTCTCTAGTTTGCTGTGCCTGGAATAGGAAGGGGCAGTCCCTAGCTGTACAAAGTGGGGGTAAGAATTTTCTATTGTCAGAGTACACCGTATTTATAATAAGCAATTTCCATTACCTGCCCTCATATCTTGTTCCAGTTTTGCTCTAGATTGGAACCCTTCTGTTTTTAGCCTCATCTTTACCCTGACTTCTTGAAGACCTGTTGCTGATAATTTCAGAAGTTTTCTATAATTTCTCAGCTTTTTCCATTTTGGTTCTATATGATAAGTCAGTTACAATTCACCTTTTTACTTTTAGATTTAAAATGTTACTGTTAATTCCCTTCCTTCTTTTTTCTTTATGAGATTATGCCTTTAAAAAATAATCTTTTACTGATATTATCTTGGGTTTCAGCAGGGGCTAAAAGTTGATCTGAGAGTTTCGTCTATCATTTTTACCGACAAGGATCAAAAATTCTTATTCCATAATACATTTTCAAGATGCCCTAATTCCATAGTTTGACATTAATAGTATTAAAGTATAATGTCATAATATTATAATTAATTATATTTTCTGCTTCAGTCGTAATAAAATGTGGTCTTCGTGGCTCAGCTTGTAATAAAATGTGTATAATAAAGTGTGGTCTTCCTGGCTCAGCAGATCAAGAATATAGGCAACAGACTGGGAAATGGGGGGCTAAGCGCTACCTGAACAAGTGGCAGTCACATTTCAATCTGCTGACATAGCACTTCCCTTGAGAAGTGTCCTGCAGGTTCCTAAAAGGGCCTTGCTTTGATGAAAATGAGATTTGTTTTAAGGTTGAGAGAAGTTTTCTTAGAATTGAAACTGCTATTGCAACCAACTGCATTTCTTACTGATACTGTCTCATAAGGAACAGAATAAATTAGAAGATAGAACCTTGTCTGGGCAGGAAGAGGATTTAATTTTAGGATACGGTCTCAAGCTGCAATGCAGCCGATCCCATACAAGCAGAATCCAGTATGGAAAGAAAAGCCTTGATGGAGGAAGGGCTTTATTTCTAGGAATGGAGTCACGTTACCTGCAGAACTTCAGTGGAAGGATTTGACTTGGAGAGTGCTATGGTCTGAAGATATTTGTTCCTCCCAAAATTGATATGCTGCAATTCTGACCCCGAGCCAATGGTATTAGAAGTGGAACTTTTTGGAAAGTGATGAAGTCATGAGGCTGGAGCCTCATACGAGAATAGTGACCTTCTAAAAGAGATACTAGAGAGCTCCCTCACTGCTTCTGCCCTGTGAGGTTAGAGTGAGAATACAGCTGTCTATGAGGAAGCAGTCCTTCATCTAACACTGAATCTGTTGGTATCTTGATCTTGGCCTTTCCAGTCTCAAGAACTGTGAAAAATAAATCTCTGTTGTGTATGAACTACTCAGGATACAGTATTGGGTTATAGCAGCCTGAATGGACTAAGACCGAGGGTCTAGGCACCAGCGTGTGAAACTGTGTGTAGAATTCAAAGTCCTCTTTTGCTTTTAGGGTGAGTGATTGCCATGCAAATCCAGAGAAAAATAGAGGCATATGCTAAAGCAGAAAAATAATATCAGAACAATCTACTTTCAGTGACTTCAGAGGAGCAAATTCCCAAAGCCCCGGATAGGCATAATTTTCAGAAAAGCACTTGATTAAAGATCACGGCTTGAGGAAGGCCAATCAGAAATAGCACTGAGATACTAAAGCATTGGTATCTTTTCTGAGCAAGAATATTGAGTCAGGGATGTTGTCTACTCAAATTAAGGAGGAATCTCTGACAATTAAGGAATTAGGAATGTATCCCTTAGACAGGAACTCACACCAAATCCAGCACTGAAATACCAGAAAAAAAGAAGTCAAAGGGGGATACAAGGACTTTTAAATAAGAAAAACGAACAGAATAATTAATACTATATACTCAAGAGAGCAGTTTTGAAACCAACTCTTGGATTTGGTTTCTAGAATCATATTCTAGAATTCCTTCAAGCACAGGGCTAACAGTCTGATATTTAGATATGATGTGTGTCTTGTTGATTCACTGGAACCTCAGAAATGGGGGAGACACGTGATTTGGTGTTAAAATGATCACTTGTTACTGGAGGAGCAATAATGGTTCTATTAGATACAGTGCCAAGAAGACAGATTACGGGCCCTCTGCATGGAAATTGGCAGCATGAGAAAAAAATACGTGTAAAGAGTTATTTGAACATATGTTACAATTTTAATTTGCCTGTGGAAATAAAAGGTTTTCTGACATAGTGAAGGCCAATTTGGAACATTTTCTAGTAAGTTTGTTATAATATTTTGGATATATTGTCATCTGTTTCATATTGACTAATAAGCTTAGATAATTCAGACAAGTATCTTTTTTGACATGAGAGAGAAGAGGTGTGATTTCTTGTCTTTGAATATCATTCTTATATCTTAAGTTATACTAATTGAAAACAATAGCATGGTGGTTATGCATCTATATGGCAAAGAGTAAAACTTGAGCTTGAATCTCAGCTGTGGGGCATTCAAGTGATTTAAAATATCCCTGCCTTCATTTTCTCATATATAAAACAGGAATAACAATTTTATTTATCTCATAGGGTTTTTTGAAGGTTAATGGAGATAATACAGTTTAAAATATTAACTCATTTATTCACATGCCAACTAGTGTTCTATCATTTATGTGCACCAGAATTATCTCAGTAATTTTCTTTTTAACATTTTTGAATGAACCAAAAAACTTTCATGAGGGGTTTTTCAGGCCACACTGATCCAGGTCCTTGTTTTCTGCTAATAAACAAGGCTTGAAAGGGAATTTATCAATGCCTTTTATATTGACATGTTAGGCCATTTCTACACTGCTATAAAGAAATACCTTCAGAACAAGGATCTCTGAGAAAATAAATAAATAAATAAATACCTGAGGCTGGGTAATTTAGAAACAAAAGAGATTTAATTGGCTTATGGTCCTGCAGTCTGTACAAGCATGGCTGCAGCATCTGCTCCTGATGAGGACCTCAGGAAGCTTCCAATCATGGCAGAAGGTGAAGGGGGAGCAGGTGCCTCACATGGCAAGAGGAGAGCAAGAGAGAGACAGGAGGAAGTGCCCCATTCTTTTAAATAACCAGAATGTGTGTGAACTCACAGTGAGAACTCACTTATCACTATGGGGACGGTGCTAAATCATTCATGAGAGATCAGTTCCCATGATTCAATCACCTCCCACCAGATCCCACCTAGGACAATGAGAATCACATTTCAACATGTGATTTGAAGGGGATAAACCTCCAAATCATATCCATTGGTTAGAAGAAAAAAGGCTAAAGAGAATTCCTCTTATCTAGGGTTGTTGGTTTTAGCAAAGAGCAAAACAAGAAGAAACAAAAATAGGATGCCCAGTGAAATTTGAACTTCAGAAAAACAATAAATGTGTTTTGTGCAATATGTGAGACAAATGTGGGACCACTAAAATATTATTCATTGTTTAGCTGGGTGATTAGGTACATTTGAGAAAGAGGGTCTGATGTGTCCACTTGAGTTAATTGGCTACCTCTGTCCTCACAGTAAAAGTAGCCACTGCTTTTCTCTACTCAATATCTTATGAGGTGAGAAAGATTTAATTAAAACATGGCTGAAACCCAGCCTCAATACTAATCCTGACCCTAAATACAGTAACCCAGCCACAGTTATAGAGGTTTCTGCAAATGACCTCAACCAAGCCGGGGGAGGGGTTGCATTGCACAGGAGAACAGACATATGAGTGAAGGCTTTGGTTGGTTGGTGGTTATTCCACAGTGTCTTAATTAACACACCTCTGCTTAAAATAAGCGATGCTTGACACAAACATTACATCTTCGATGTTCTTTGACTCTTCAGTTTAAAAACTTCGCCCACACTTTGCAAGGAATAATTGTTTTCTGAGGGTTGTTTTCTGAATTTTTATATTGCTTGGGAAGCGTGTGCTGTTGTTTCTTCCTTGTGCTAGAGTAGTCTGCCTCTTCTGTCCCCCAGCACTTTAACCTCATACCAGCCAAGAGAATGATAATAAAACTAACAGCTTGATAGCTAAAACATATGCCAGACACTCTCTATGATAAGTTCTATCAGAAAGATTTTACAGACATTGCCCCATTATCCCATTTGATCTTACAAAAAAATAATAGATAAGAAAATTGAGGCTCGGAAATTTTAAATAATCTCCCCCATGGGTATGTAGCCATTGAGTGTCAGAGTCTGAATGTAATCTCAGGTTTGTCTGAATCTGGAAGTCATAATGTTTACTGTCATAATATATTGCCCTTCAATGACAATATGAGACTATTTTCTTTAGCTGGTGCGTTGGTCCTCTAAGGACATTCCACAAACATTTAATGAACATTTACAAATGTTGGTCTGGGTGTTAGGCTCTGCAGACACAGATGAATAAGACATGATGATGTCTGCCTTCCATGACTAGCACAAAGCTGCCATGTATTAGGTGCTCATGAAATATTGGTAGAATGAACAAGAAAATGCATCTCAATAACTTAATATTTAATGGATTTGACATTATTAAAACAGTGTATTAAGTTTATAAAATGCATGCACATGATAATTTATACCACACCATTGAAGATTTTACTTTAAAAAATTTACAGAGAAGCTCATTTAAAGCTTCATTTTTTCTTTTATGATGGCATCTGACCTTGTAATGTCATTGTAAATAGCTGGGTGATCAGTCTCCAGGACCCACGAAATTTCTGGGATGAAAGAGACAGGTATGATAAAACTGTTCTGTTAGCTGTACTACTGGGTTAGAAGAAGCAAAGAAATCTTAAATGATGAAAGAACTATGCAGCAATCAGGCTGTGGAGAAAGGCACCTGGAAGTAGAGAATAAAGTTGGAAAAAAAAAAAACCATGATGGCAGACAGTCTCCTAATAACTTACATCTGTGCCAAGGGGAAAAATCAGGCAATTTCCACTGAGGTGGAGAGGGGGCTGTGAAGAGTTTTCTCTTTGAAAATCTGAAGGGCAATAGAACATGTACAGTGCATATTTTTTAGCAGAATTGTAAGGGGATGAAGGAAAGAACACTTACTGGAACATCTGCTGTGCAAACCACTTCAAGGAAAATAAGCAGGCAGCAGAATGAGCACATCTGCCTGATATTCAGCACGTGCAGCGAGGTTGTGGGAAGAGAGTAGCAAGACATGGCATAATAAGGAAAAGCTTTGAGGGCTCATGCGTCCTTCAGATTTCCCCTGAGCTTTGGAGGGAGGAAATGAAGAAGGGTTAATCATCCAGAGGGTATTTAAGATTGGGAGACACTCCTCTCAATCTGGCTACCAAATGGAAAGCTGCCTGTTTAGGAAATGTAATCACAGCAACCAAAATGTAAGAACAGATCAGAGTCAGTTCATCATCACATGTGTGAAAATCACTGTATCAGACAGTTGGGGGGTGGGCTGCTGATGAAGCTCCAATAACTTCTTTTGTCTAAGGGAGCAAGTCTTCCTGGAGAACCATGACATGTTCAACCCCAGCAGTGTCCATACAACGTGACTGAAGTCTTATGTTTTATGACAGAATAAGCACTTATATAGAATTCTAAACCACCCCCCCCCCCACCGGCCTTTTTTTTCCAAACAGAGCTCTGTGCCATTTTATGTAAATGGGACTCTATCAATAAATCTTGGGAACCCTGTCAAAGAGCAGAATTAACCACAAAATCACCCTGGAATATTACTATGGATTTCATTGGCAACATGTTATCTGCAATCAAAGACTTCACCTCCTCTTGTCTGGATAGATTGTAATATCCCATAATTCCAGTTAAAACTTGGCTCAGAAAATGATGTGAATTTCATTCATACTAAGATTTAAATGACAAATTTATCAAAATACTTTAGAGTTTTTTCTTTGACAATTATTTGTAGAATTTTTTGCTTGTCAACATGCTAATTTCTGGAACCTGTGAATATGTTACTTTACATGACCAAAAGACTTTGCAGATATAATTTAGTTAAAGACCAAACATTTAAGGAAGAAATTATACTAATTCTCCACAATCTCTTTCAATAGAAAGAAGCAGAGGGAATGCACCCTAAATAAGTCTATGATACCATTATCCCACTATCAAAAATAGACAAAGAAAACTATAAGACTACAGATCAATATTTTTCATGAAGTTAGATGCAAAAATTTTCAAGAAAATATTAGCAAATAAAATTCAACGATGGGTGAAGATAATTATACATCAAGACAAGTGAGATTTGTTCCAAGTATGCAAGGATAGTTCAACATTGAACATTAATTAATGTAATAACATCAACAGACTAAAGAAAAAATTACAGGATTATAATATAGAAAAAACATTTGACAAAATTCAATATGTGTTCATGTTCACGACAAAACATTCAGTAAACTAGAAATGGAAAACAACCTTAACTTGACAAAGAATATCTTCAAAATAACTATATCTAATATCATATCTAATGGTGATTAACTTGAAGCTTTATCACTAAGACCAGGAACCAGGGAAGATGTCCTCTCTCACCATTGTATCCAACATCATACTAGAAGTCTTAACTAATACAATAACCCACAAAAAAAGAAATAGTATCAGATTGGGAAGCAAGGAATAAGACTATTCACCGATGATGTGATTTGTGTAGTAAATCCAAAAGAATTATCAAACAAAAAAAAACCTCCTGAAACTAGTAAGTGATTATTACAAGGTTGCCTGATACAAGGTTAATATACAAAAGTCAATCACTTTCCTATATACACCAGCAACAAACGTGTGGAACATGCAATTACAAACACAATACCATTCACATTGATTTTCTCCCAAATGAAATACTTAGGTATACACCTAATAAAATATACGCAATATATATTTGAGTAATACTACAAAATTGATAAGAGAAACCAAATAACTAAATAAATGGAGATTTTTTCATGTTCACAGATAAGAGGACATAATTTTGTCAAGATACCAATAGTTTCCATCTTCATCTATAGATTCAATGCAATGGCGGTAAAGATCCCAACAAGTTATTTTGTGGATAGTGACAAACTAATTCAGATGTTCATATGGCAAGGCAGCAGATCATAAACTGTCAGGATGACAGGCAAATTCATGAAGCATTCCATATACTTTTCCCATGTAAATAAAAATAAGTAAATAATAAAAGACAGAAATAAGTAAAAATTAAAAGGATTTTCCTATTTCTAGAATAGTCATATACTAAAGTAACTGGAGATATCAGGAGTCCATCCAAAAGAGAAAGACTAATGAAATAAAATTTACTCCACTAAAATCTACAACCAAAAAGTTTTGGTACGTATGTGAAGAAAATATCAACAATTGGCCACGAAGTAAGAAACAAATAAACAAATAATGAAAACAAATTTAGTCTTCATAAATAAGAAAATCACGAATAAAAATATCAGGATTGTGTAACTTCTTTTATTTAATTCATAAATTTAATGCAGTTGAACTTAAAATTCCCCAAAGGATTTGTATAGGATTTCTCAAAGAGATTCTTGAGTACATCTCAAAGAATATTCAGGTAAACTTTGAAAAGGAATGACTTAAATTGCTGTATACTGCCCACTATTTTAATGCATTCTACAGCAACAGCAATTTAAACCATGCAGCACTTGTGCTAGCACAGACAAGCAGGCAATGAAACTTAACAGAAATCTTAAAATATCAAAAAGGATTATGAACAAGTTAAGCTTTAAAGAATTAATTATTCAACATTCTGTGCTATGTATTTAGCTGCTTACATTGGAAACATACATTAAATGGAATTTTTACTCTCACTATGTATGCCAAGTAAATTTCAAATAGTTTAATATATGTAATAAAAAAGAACAATAATAAAATATAGGAAATATTTTTGTTTATAACCTTTATAGAGAAAGCCATTTCAGGGGAATGCCAAAGATAAACTATAAAGGAAAAGTAGTTATTCAAAAAATGTTCTTGGTCAGACTTGGTGGCTCATACCTGTAATCCTAGCACTTTGGGAGGCCAAGATGGGCAGATCACTTGAAGCCCGGAGTTTGAGACTGGCCCAGCTAACATGGCAAAACCTCATTTCTACTAAAAATATTTTAAAAATTGGATGGGCTAGGTGGCGCACACCTGTAGTCCCAGCTACTCTCTGGAGGCTGAGGCAGGAGAATCACTTGAAGCAGGTAGGTGGAGATTTCAGTGAGCTGAGATCCTGCCACTGCACTCCAGTCTGTGTTATAGAGCTAGACTCCCTCTCAAAAAGAAAAAAAAAAAAAATTGAATGTCACAAATCATCAAAAACAATATTAAGACACAAACAGCAAGCTGAGAATTATGGAAAGGATCGAGAAGGAAAAGGAACCTGTCATAGAAAATGAACACAGGGACTGTGTCCAAAGTTGGTTCCTGCTGGTGTGTTCGTGGTCTCGCTGACTTCAAGAATGAAGTCGTTGACTTTCACGGTGAGTGTTACAGCTCTTAAAGATGGCATGGACCCAAAGAGTGAGAGGTAGCAAGGTTTATCCTGAAGAGTGAAAGGACAAAGCTTCCACATCCTGGAAGGGGACTCAGGCGGGTTGGCCCTGCTGACCATAAGGGCCAGCTTTTATTCCCTTATTGTCCCCACCCATGTTCCATTTCTGTCCTATCAGAGTGCCCTTTTTTCAATCCTCCCCATGATTGGCTACTTTTAGAATCGTGCTGATTGGTGCATTTTACAGAGTGCTGATTGGTGCATTTTATAATCCTCTTGTAAGACAGGAAAGTTCCCCAAGTCCCCCACTCCACCCAGGAAGTCTAGCTGGCCTCACCTCTCAGGACTTCCCATGTATGTGGCCCACATAGCCACTCAAATCCTCCAGCATCCTTGCAGCTTGCCTCAAAGCCAGAGACCACTTTCATCAGGCTCTCTTCAGCAGTTAGGGCCCAAGATCTCATGAAGAGGATGGTATAGTACAAAATAAAAGAGACCAGTAAGGTGGATGCATGCCAGGCTTTTGCTGTTCCTGCTGCTTATCCAGGCAGGTTCAATTGTGGAAGTGATGGGTTCTCTGGCAACAGCCGTCATGATGGCCCTAGTTTCTACTCCATAGCTTTATCAAGATGCAGAGTCCAGGGCACATGCTATTCTCGTGTGTGTTCGAACTTGAACTGCACTGGGGCAGTAGCTTTCCTGACTCCCCAGTTTTCAAATTGTTTCGTCAGCCCCCCTGGTGAGCCAGCTTTGCAGTGTGGTTCTCAGGGTCATTGTGTTCTGTCAGGATCCCTAAAAGCAGAAGTTGGATGAGGATTTGGGTGATTGGTTGAAGGAATGTTCTTAAGAAAAGACTACTTAAGGAGAATGGGAGAAGAAGGAGTCTAAGCACGGATGTAACCTGTGCTGAAGGTGACTTTTATCTTTGTAGGGAGTTCTGGAGGCTTGATTACACTATCTTGAAGCAAGGAGTCTGGCTTTTTGTATCTCATGTCGGTTGATTATTGGCTGTTAACTCTGGGAAGAAGGATGGTCTAACTTCCAGGATGAGGTCGTTATCCAGCCAAGGAAAATTCTAGGGAGACAGGCAGCTGTGAGCTTACAACTCACAGCAACTGGGACATGGTGTGTCGTCTGGTAAAGGAAATGTGGCATTTCACCAATAGCATCCACTATGTTATACATGTCCAGTTTCCAGTCTATGTTACTAGGTCTTCTACTCATTTTATATGCGTGTAATGTCCTATATATATGTATATACACATTCATATAATTCCTTATATATTGCTTAAAAGAACTTTAGTAATTTTTGCTTTGCACAACTAGATTCTAAGAAAATCATGAACAATGATTCATGATATAAGAAGTAGAAATTTCCAATAATATTATTAAAGTTGTTCAGGTTTACTAGTAACCAAAAAGTGTAAATTAGAAGAAAATTTATGAATGGCATTTTTCCTATGCAAATAAGAGAGGTTAAAAAAAGATAAAGTTCAGCTTTAGAAAGGTATAGAGAATTGGACATTCTAATAATTGCTGCTGATAGCTTAAATTGGTAAAGCTTTTCTGGAAGAAAACTTGGTTAAAATATGTCAAAAATTTAAAAACTGTGCATCTTCTTTGGCCAACCAAATCTACTTTTAAAAATTGTAAGAAAGCAATTTTAACTATTCAAGAAATTTATTTTTAAAATAAATGTAAATTTATGTAGACAACAATTTCATCCCAGTAGTATTTATAATAACAAAATGTTTTATCCCAGCAGTATTTATAATAACAAAACAAAAAATTTAAGTTAAATACCTAATACTGTCTGGAAAGTAGTAAGAACTACATATTATTATGATATTATGTGTGTATGCATATATATGTATATGTACGTGTATATAATACAATGAACTGTCTATCTATAGTTGTATATATATAGGAGCTATTATATATATACACATATATACTACATCATATATGCATATAAAAATATAAAGCCATTAATATTATAGAATTCTATTACTCTGAATGTTGTTAAGTAAGGTATGTGAAAAAGCAGCCTACAAATTAGTATGTAAAAAGTGGTATTTTTGCAAATATAGCCATGTGTGTATGAAAAAAAATTAGAGAACCAGTACCAAAATGTTTATAGTCCTGACCTCTAGGTAGTAGAATTACTAATATAAACAATTTTATTTTATCTTTCACTTATTTTCCCTTTCTGTTTCTTCTACAGTGAGCATGTATTACATGTGTAATATTTTTTTAAATGTACTGTATTATGTTTCAAAAATCAAAGACCACCTGCTTATTAGATCTATCCTGTTAGTTGCAGTACTCAGGTAGCTGTGTTGCTAATTCAACCAAAAATTTTATGTGAGTTTTGAAATCTTTTTTCTTTCCTTTTCCTTGGTTTTCTGAATTTGACACAAAAGACAGAGGGAACAAATGACTTGTCAATATTATTTGTCATGCTTTTCCAGATAGATTGTTCACACCTAAATCTGTGGTGTTTACCTACCCAGTGGATCCAAAGAAACACTGTCAGGAAAATACAGTGTTGTGAAATGGTGTGATGATTCAGGAAATGGAATTTATCATCTGTCAACAGACTGCAGTTCAGAGAGCCAGGTAGCCGTAGCCTTCAGATTGTAATAGGAATTTGAGCTGTGAGTTTCATCCCTGTGTTCTGTTTTACTTGCTCTTTTGGAATTAATGAAACGAAAGTTGAGAATTAACTGCCGCTGCCCCAGCCCCTGCTCCATATTGTTGTTTTAACCTTATTCACTGCATCAGCTATTTCCTGTGGTTGATTCGAAGTGGGAGCAAACTGTGGATTCATACTACATAAATTCATCGTCTCCAAACTTATGTAGCTATTCTGGAACATTCTGCAGGGTTGTCTTTTATTATGACCTGCTATAAAACCTGATGGTGTGTGTACTGTAAACATAGAAAGGTCTAGCTAACAAATGGGGCTCTAGTCATTTTTTTAAAATCCATTCTTACTTTAAGATATTTTACTTGTGTGTTGGAGCATGCACTTTATTTAGAAGTTCCTTTATTATTATTTTTAGGGTTTTAAAATTATTTTCCTCTCAAATGCCACAGAATGTCTTACCATCCATCTGCTCAAGAGGCATAATTATGAAACTGACAGTCTTTTTTGACACTTCCCTGAAGTGGGAGGAATGAACACATTTTCATTCAGTTTGGGAGCCCAAATTTTTGGTTTTCTTCTTTTATTGGATTGAGCCTTTTGAATAGGTTCCATGTTACATAAGTATTTGCAAGATGTGTACAGAAACAAGGACTCTTTGGAAGACAATAGACTTGTTGACATTCTCAACCATTTATTCCACTAATGGAATGGGTAAGTCATTTCAGCCAACAGCTGGCTACCGCCAGCCAAATATTTAAGTAAGTTTCATACATCAGAGTTGCCTACAAATGTGCCTTTTCAGAGCAATGTAGCCAATACAGGACACTGCAATAGTTTAAGCTCCAACAGTGAATAATAACTACAGTATTTATGAATAACCTTACAGGACAATACAGTAAAAAATGGGAAATGATATTTACTTAAAAATACTGAAACTTTATTGTTTCTAATCTATTTTTAAGAAACAGTACAACATTCTCTACTGAAAGCACTGTGCTTCTGTGGATCTTCATCTCATTTGTTTTTAAAACAGTCTTTATTAGGACACTTGAGATGGGTCAGCTACCTCAAAGATTATGTTGGGACAGCCTGTAATATGTTCATGATAAGCTGAATCCATTCAGTATGGCCTATGGTCACTTCTAACAAGGTAATAATTCTACAGATGACTTTCAGTGTCAGAAAATCAGAATTTTTGTGACTAAGCGACCCTTCAGAAATAGCTATTTTTATAACACTGGACAGATTTCAATTCTGGTAGCAAAAGCTCTGAGTAACAAGTTGTGTATTTGTAACAAAAATAACAGTTTTATTTTAAAAATGCACAAAAATAAAACAAAATCAATAAAAACAGGGAGGCAGAGATAAGGACGTAAGAAATTACTTGGGAAATTGAGAGTATTACAGGTATTCAAGAAAATGGCTTATTCTAAAATGCTAAATGTGAGGCTAGATCAATCAAAACTTTTTTTTTTTTTTTTTTTTTTTTTTTTTTTTTTTTAAGACGGAGTCTCGCTCTGTCGCCCGGGCTGGAGTACAGTGGCCGGATCTCAGCTCACTGCAAGCTCCGCCTCCCGGGTTTACGCCATTCTCCTGCCTCAGTCTCCGGAGTAGCTGGGACCACAGACGCCCGCCACCTCACCCGGCTAGTTTTTTGTATTTTTTAGTAGAAACGGGGTTTCACCGTGTTAGCCAGGATGGTCTTGATCTCCTGACCTCGTGATCCGCCCGTCTCGGCCTCCCAAAGTGCTGGGATTACAGGCTTGAGCCACCGCACCCGGCCAATCAAAACATTTTTTAAGATACCAACAGTATGATATACAACAAAGCATGGAACATAAGCCTTGGCACCCTGGCAAAAGCCGGAGCCCCAGCTAATGATGTAATTAGGAAAACAAAAACAGGTGAAAAATGTTAGAATTACATAAGAGTTCAAGACTATGAATGTTTGAAAGAGAAAAGGTGATCAATGGCACATCTCATCAGTGAAGGCTTAAAACTGGCTTGATAGTGTCATAGGAGGAGGTTATGGGGAAAACCTAATATTACGTATGTTCCTGTAGGGCACCTTGCCTTTTCTATCTAAAGGCCCCTTATATGATATTCTCTCTATCTAAATGTGTTCTGCCCCAGTAAGAAACATTAGCAGGTCATTACCATACACTGGTATGAAATAACAAGAGCCAGAATGAGAATGATGACTGCAATCAAAAAGCATCCTGCTTCCTTTGATGAAATACGGTGATGATGCAGAGACTGTATAAGTATTAGAGATGATTTAAAGGTAAGAAAAACATATGACTATAAATAAAAACATGGTAATATTAATTTCAGTGTCCATTTTGATTTTTAGCAAGACATTGTATTTAGATTTGAGGTAGAAGGCTGTTTTACAGTGGAGCCTCTAAGCACATATATGCATTGAGCAGTTAAAATGTGGGTTCGTATGTATGAAAGTATGTGTTTCATGCCGTTAATGTGGTTATTTACACTAATAGAAACCTAAAAATAGTTGTAAATTGATCTAATTGAGTTTTAGAATAAGCCACCTTCTTCTGCCATGGTGATATTTTTAATTCCAAAATGGTTTCTCATGTTTTCATCTACATGTGTGTAAGAAGGACATAAAGGAGAATATATGGCATAGCTTGAATCATTTTATAAATGTAGCTTAGTATCAAAGACATAGTATGAGTCAGGATTCAGTTGAATGTGGAAAACAAGTTCTCTTAAACATGAAGAGATTTAATCCTGAGAATTAGAGGTTCACACAAATAACTGTAAGGGCAGCTGAGATTCATGGAAGGATCTGACACAGAAACTCCATAGAACTGGCCCACCAAAAGAAAGGATGTTTCTGCTAAAATCCACAACCTTGAAAATGGGGGTAGCCTCTGAGCCAGCTGCTTGGGTCCACATCTGGGGATAGGGAGCTACTGTCCAAACTGCTGGCCCCAGGGCTCTGGTATAGCTGCTTAATATGCAGCAGCAAAATGGATGTTTTAAGGCATATTGCCTGTCTCCCTACTTAGCTTAATTGCAGATTCAGTGCTCAGGCAAGTGCATCTAAATGGTGGACCCTAAATTACATCTGGGACCCCAGGTGCAATCGTGTCTGGGAAATGTAATATTTCACTGTCAGCCCCTGCAAGGAAGGAAGGTCCCTGTAAAGAAGCTTGAAACAGATGGTAAATAAGGCGACATAGCATATCTACTACAACAGACAAGCATAATACACCAGAGAATTTCTCTAATGCATGTTACTGAAGTAGAAGGGGGAAACTAGTGGACAATTGCCAGCCAGTGTCAGGTATATGATCATTGAGGAAAGCAATGATTACTGAGTTCGGAGCAGCCTTGGAAACCATTAGCATAATGACAAAGACATAGAAATTGGGGAATTTCATAAATCCTATAGTATAAACTTGGAGACTTCATTCTCATCTTTTCCAAGATTCCTTTAGTAAGGTGATATAATGCCAGAATTAAAACCATTTCAGACCAAGACCAGGGCTTTTCTGGACCATACTCTTTTCTCTATTGCATAAATAAAGAAGGTGAAGAACTCCATTACAGAGATTGAATGGATTGATCCTAGAACCACGGTGATGTAGTTTATTTCAAATGATCTTTCCAAATCCAATTGTGCTGTATGTTCTCAATGCACTTGGAAAATGATCATTCCATATGATAAATTCATACTGCAAATCCTTGTAATGTGCCAAATGAGCTTTTATGTGACATAGTAACTTTTAAAGCTTGCCAAAACTCTGAAATGTTGGAAAAGGTGTTGCTAGCTTTCAACATGTGCTAATTGGGTTTGCCTACCCAGATGGCATAGAAGAAGAAGAAGAAAAAAAAAAAAAAAAAGAAATGAAAAAAAAAAAAGGTTACTGTTTCTAAACTGTTCTAATCAGGAAAAAGAATAGGGATAAACTATACAAAAACACATCATTTAATCTCATTCTGTATATTGGTGAATATAAAAGGGGATTTTTATTTATAATATTTTGAGGAATTTGTGTGTACCGTTACTATTTAGGGAAAAAAATAGAACCATAACGGCATAATATGAATAACTAAGCTCCTCTAAGTTTCTGAGCTTAGCTTTCAGAATCTCTAACTTAAAGTGAACCATTCAAATTTTACAATTATATAAATGGATCGGGTGTAGCTGCTTAAACAGAGTTGCGTCTTTGTGTGAAAATGGGTAGGATTTCTTGTTTCTCTATAAGATTTTTGTACAGAGTTTTATACCAATAATAACTTCATTCTTTTCTTTTTTTTTTTTTCTTTTAGGCTGGAGTTTATACTGTGATTGAAATCTACTAAACTGAAATACAGCTAATTTGTCATGGGTAAGTGACTAAAAATCAGCTATCTGAAGACAGCATGTCAGTTTCTGGTTTGAAGGGCTATGCTTTTTAATGTTCTTATTAACCCATGATCATGCATTTCACTATTTTGTGTCAACAGTTTACATATTGCCAGATATTTTAAAATAACTTATAGCATCCAAATTTTTAACAACAATTTTCTGCCAAATCAGTCACCAAACCAATTAAACTATGTCATATTTCATTGGTCCTTCTTTCTCATATTATCTGATATTTGATTTTGTGAGAAGGCCTAGCAATTTGACTAAGAATTTATAACCAAGAGGTCTGACATCCTTGAAAAGTAGTTAATGATTGATTTGGAAAACAAACAAGATCATTTATTGAAGTCAATGACAATTATAATTAAAGTTTAACTTTGAAAATTAAGTGAAATTTTTGTGAAATTGTCATTTTGATGAGAAATCGTAAGTACATTAGAAGCTATGTTTTCATGTATGTCAGAATATTGAAATACTTTTAACAGGACTCAAACCAACTTTCCTTCTGTGAAAGAAGTGTGGCATTGCAGGAGTCTAGTAGAGAAGATTATTACAAAGTCATGTTAATACTCAGTCATTTGAAAAGTCAAGGACTGATGATTATACCATGCCCTGGTACAGAAAATGATTATTACGATCCTGGATTTAGGTTTAGGGGCGGTTGTGTGCAGTGGGTTAGGGCAAATATTATACCGGAAAGAAGGCCTTCATCATAATACAAGTCTTCTCTGTTTTAGTCAGAAGAACAAAAATGTATTCTATTTAAAAATATTTTTACATGAATGCAATAAGTACTGTACATATACAATAAACTTTTTTAAAAAGAAAGAAAAAAAGCATGACTATTAAAATATAAGCTGTCATTTATTTTAATCCAAGAGAGTCAAGTTTTTATTTTTATTCTAACCAAACCAGGTAATGCAGGGCACTAAAGTAAAATCACAGATACATAGAGATTTAGAAAAATAGATAAGCACGGCTGGGCGCAGTGGCTCATGCCTGTAATCCCAACACTTTGGAAGGCGGAGGAGGGTGGATCAGGAGGTTAGGAGTTTGAGACCAGCCTGGCCAACATAGTGAAACCCGGTCTCTACTAAAAATACAAAAATTAGCCGGGCATGGTGGCACATGCTTGTAGTCCCAGCTACTTGGGAGTCTGAGGCAGGAGAATCACTTGAACCCAGGAGGCAGAGGTTGTGGTGAACTGAGATCATGCCACCGCACTCTAGCCTGGGCAACAGAGTGAGACTGCGTCTCAAAAAAATAAATAAATAAATAAGCACATCAATGATAGGACCATATTAAATATCTGGCAGTAAAAAATCTTCAAAAATTAATCTCCAAAGGTTAATTAAAAGCTAGTAAACTTTTGAAGAAAGATGTTAACATACTTAATAAAAAAGAACACTTCAGAATCAATTAGAAATACTCCTAATTGTCTCTATAACATAAAAAAGTTATTTAGAATTTCTGATCCTTTATTTTATCAGTTTAGAAGACAGTAATAAAATGATTTTCCTTTTTCTGTTTGTGTTAGATAAGTTAAGGCATGCAAAACTTGTTT
This sequence comes from Chlorocebus sabaeus, assembly GCF_047675955.1. Lineage (NCBI taxonomy): Eukaryota > Metazoa > Chordata > Mammalia > Primates > Cercopithecidae > Chlorocebus > Chlorocebus sabaeus. Next base: position 76,579,245 of record NC_132917.1, on the reverse strand, counting down.
CAGTATTGCCTGGCATGTGCCAACTATTTGATAATAGCTATTTTAAAAAATCATTTTATTCCCTGGTTGATTGTAACCTCTTTATTGTGATCCATGAAGTCCCATATGAGATATGAGCCAGCCCCTCCCTATCTTATGACACTCCACCTTTTGGGGACTTGGCACTAGCTGCGTTTTGTTAGAGCTTTTCTCCCCAATGTCCCTATGTTACTGGCTCCTGCCCATCATTCAAGTCTTAGCTCAATGGTTACCTTTCCAGAGAGGTCTTTCCTGGTCACTGCATCTACGTAGGGCTCCTAATCCATCCCTGGTCACTATCTATTATGGAATTTGAAAGTCAAACCTTTGTTTTTCTCCTAGTGTTTTATCACTGTGTAGTCAACTGACTTGTGTCTCCACCCCCAGAAAAAGAGATACACTCTATGTACCTATGAATGTAACCTTACTTGAGTGAAAATAAGGTATTTGCAGATATAATCAAGTTAAAATGAGTTAGTACTATACTAGGGAAGGCCCTAAATCCAATGACTTGTGTCTTCATAAGAAAAAGAAGACAGACATTTAGACACAGAGACATGCAGGATACAAACAAAGAGATAAAGACAGAGATCAGAGTCATGAGGCCACAGCCAAGCAATGCCTGGGACCACTAGCGGCAGGAAAAGGCGAGGAAAGATTCTCCCCTAGAGCCGGCAAAGAGAGCACAGTCCTGCTGACACCTTGATTTCAGACTTCTGACCATCAGAACCGTGACAGAATAAATTTCTGTTGTTTTGAGCTACCCAGTTTGTGGTAATTTGTTATGGAAGCCCCAGGAAACTAATACACATGGCTTGAAACTAACTTGTTTATTTTTGATGTTCTGTTTATTATCTGTCTGACTTTAGGAGCGTGTTTATCTTGTGCAAGCGGAAGTCAATTGTCTTCTTCACCACTTTAATTCCAGGGACTGGAATGATGCTGCCTAGAGCACAATAGGTATATATTAAATGAATGAATACATGAATGAATAAGTGGGTATGATGAAACAGTAAAAGATCACCTATGTACAGATGACCAATGACTATTTTGGAAAAGTTTCTACTTAATAATCAAAGACATACAGTTAAATAAAACTGAGATAAATTATTTAATCTGTTAAAATGGTGTTTAAAAGTCTCACAATAGCCACTCTCAGCAACAATAGAGACATAAACAATTTTCTCTAACAGCTAGAATGTATTAGACTGTTAAAACTTTTTTAAAAAATTAATAATACATATTCTTTGAAACTTTTCATTAATTTATTCTTAGAAAACCATCACAAGGGTTGATATCATTCTTTTTCTGTAAGTATATTCTTCCTGGGATTGTTTATAATAGTTTAAAGACTAGAAACAAACAAAATGATAATACTAGAGTATTGACTAAATAAATATTGGTACATAATTTTATGTTTCTAAAGATAATTTTATATAAAACAGTTTAATAACATAGATATCTGCTTCCAGCTTACTGTTAAGTGAAAAATTATCAGGCTATTAACAAGTCATTTATTCCAGTTTTGTGAACATCTTGTTGTAGTTACATCTGTGCAAATATATGTTTAAAGACTGTATGCATTAATAACAGTTATTCTAGGTTGTAGGATTCAAGAAATTTTTATATTCTTCTGTGTGGTTTCCTACATCTTCCTATATTTTCTACAATAAATAGTTTTTATATTTATAGTCAGAAAATAACTATAAATTGAGAAGAATTGAGAAAATTTCTTTCATGGTTTACCTATAGCATATCTTTGCATAATGCCAGTGTGCTTTTTATAAATAATAGGCTTGAATTTTTCTGTGAATAATACATTTAAATCTAAAGACTTTCTAAAGCTAATGATGTAGCACAAAAAATAATTAGCCAATTTACAAGTCAGAGTTCATTTACACTTCTCTTGGGAAGACTAATCATTTGTTACCTTAACCTGTATCTTGATTATGGTGCAGTTTGATAAAGTGCGGAACAACCGACAATACAGCTATAAATACAGCAGCGGGAAGCTCAAACATTTTCTATTTCATAGAATAGTAATGGCTTCAATAAAGCCTGAAAAGTTGAGCTTAAATTATTTTCTTTGAAGGAAAAATGCCATAATTAATAAATTAATTTTTAAGTATTTTTTATCCTGTGGCCATTATTTTTGTAAACTATGGGGAAAAAAAAGATGATTGTGCTTAAGAACTCAAGGCTTCCTAAAGAAATTTGATATTTCTGGCCCCATACAAAGATGCCATGAGTGGTTTGTGAAGATTGAAATTAAAGAATGTAGTTAGCAAAGTCTGTGCTCTGAAATAATGGTGCCAATGATGCCTTTGTCATTCACCCCCCGCTTGGTAAAAGGGAACAGCAGGCTTAGAGAGCCCCAGCAAACGGGGCAGCTGATGCCTGCATGCCAGTCCTGCCTCTGCCAGGTGCTAGCTCTGCATTCTTGGGTTATTTACATAACTTCTGAGAATCCTTTCCTTATTCTTAAAGTAACATAATAATATACACATTATCTGAAAAACTGTTTTGGTGCCTAGTAAATACTTAGAACATCGTAGTAATTTTATTTTCCTATGGGAAAAGGGAGCATATTTTCATTTGATATGCCTGAAATTCATTGTTCTTGCTTAGAAATATACCCATCACCTTTGGAGTAGTTTACTTCATTCTAATCCGTTTACTGAGCAGTTCAGTTCCTTCCTGTTGCTCTGTCAAAGCCGAGAGAGCCTGGCTTCTCTGCTGATATCTAAGTCTTCAGAAGGATGAACTGGCACCTCATTGACCTATTTCTGATGTAACTACCATCTAAGAAATTCATACCTCCCAAGTTACAACATACAAAGTCAAAGAGGGGACAAAGAAGAAGCCTTTTCCTATCATGAGTGTGAGTGTCATTCCCAGTGCTTCTGCTACAGCCAGATTTCTTGCTCCCCTGTGTTTCTGAGTCTCTTGGGCATGAGCCATAGGTTGAAGCAGCCAAATCTATGATTATTCAACTCTTTAACTTAAAACATTGGCACTTAGTGAGTTAGTGAGCAATGGTCCTGCACTAACACAAAATTGAAAAACAAAGCACTGATCAGTTATAATTATGTTATTCTTTTCTTTGTGCCATATTCCTGTATCTTATTTGTGTTTAATTACATTGTACATCTACTTAGTAGATTAGTATAACATACTATTTTTTCAATCGAAACCATGATTTTCATATGTTTCACTGGAAATGGTTAGAAAATTATGAGCCTTCGAACTTCATTGAACTGTAAGTTTTATCTTTCCATTAATTTTCTTTGACCCATTTGTTTTGGCAAGGCAAATATTTATTATAATTGAAAAGGCTTCCCTCTTCATGGTTCAAACATGAGGCTCTTACATGGTTTTTTGAAACCATGTAAGTGCATACCCGAAACTGTATCTGAGTACTTGGTACATATTTGCTACTGGGTTGCTATTTGTTGATTAAATAAATAAATAAAAGAAATATTGAGAGTCTATGACACCTGTATCTTAAACTTTGCAGCAGATATAACCAGACAATACCAAAATTATTACAATGATTACTGAAGTAGAATCTGACCTACGTCTAGTTCAGGATGCCTTTGCAGCTGTTAAAGAAAAGACAAGGTATCTGCTTCAGGACTCTTTTTTAGACTTTGGAGAAAGGACTCCAGTGAGGTTAAGAGCTGATTTAGAATTACAATAGTATATCCATCAATACAGTGCTCCAGTCCCACAGGACACTCAGAAAACATTTTTACTGATTATTTCTAACCTTTACTTTCTGTCTCTTAGGCATTTCACAATGAACAACAAAGAAACAAGTCTTAAACTTACAATCTTCATTTGGCAGTAAGTTTTACTAGCTCTCCACATCACCCAGACCTATTTCCCCAAATGATTTTACACATTAGAGTTCATCCACATACATCTCCAAGGTTACTTAAGTTTGAATAGCCTTCAGTTTGGGGGCAGTGTTTTTATAAGGATGATAATAAACAAATTTTAAAAGTTACACTGAATTAATTGTAATAAGACTCGAAGTCACCATAAAACAGATGATAGTGACCCAGTATCATTTTTTGTTTGCTTCTGTTGAATAATAATCATTTTATAAAAAGCATTTGATTTTCTATTGAGCTAAAGAATGCTCAGCTCATTTGCTTTTTAGTTTGTTTATATTTTATATAAATCAAATTAAATACAGTGATTTTGTGATTTTTAATTTGAGAAATCTCTCATTTGAAAAGATTGCAGTGCTTACTGAGTTAACACCAGACAGGGTGACACTAGTTGTGGTGGAAATACTAGTAAAATGTGATGTGATATTGTTAATTGCAGTGGTATGAGAGCAGCATTAAAACAGTATTTTAAATATATGCACTGTGTGTAGTACTGTTTTAGGAAAATATAATGATGCATCACCTCCAGTGAAGGATATATTGCTACTTCCTATTCTATATCTTGAACTTTAATTACCTTTCAAAGGCCAGGGCTTCCTCCTTTCAGATGTTTGCAGTCATTTTAGCTGCTGAATTATACTGTTCAGAATAACAGGATGAATTAAACTGCCTTCTGAACTGTGGGAAGTTATTATTCTTTCCATCGTCACTGTTAACAGGAACATGCTTTGGCTCTTTCACAAATTAAAGTGAAATTTCACAATAATTGCAATTTGTTTCATTGGATGAACAAGTGAGAGGTACTGCTGCAAATGCTCTTGTATGTACAGGCACAAAACACATTACATGATTGCAATATTCTTTCATGTACAAAATATTTTATTTATACTCAGTGTACATGGAAACACTTAAGAATGTGGCAAAGTGTGAAAAGGAAGGCTATTAAAAGATCAGCTCAGTATCTTCTTGTTGAAAACTCACTGCTGTGTTGGCCTTGACATGACCTATAGAATTTTATGCTGGCAGGAAACCAACTTTGAAATTTGTTCTGTAGCAAATCATCATGGCAATATACTTCCAGGAATTAAATTCTTTACATCGCACGGCAGTGTTGCCAGAGAGCGTGTAGGGTCTCCTCTGATAAGAACCATGAAGGAGTCTTTGGCCAGAAATCCAAAGCCATATGTTAGTCCTGTCAAAAATGATATGGATCTGCTTACAAAAACCTTGCTCGGTGGCTCTGCCAGGAACCCCGTGGCTGTGTCCTGCCGGAAAGCCATTGCATGTGTTATCACTGCCAGAAATTGATACTGCCCTGGGATAATCTAACAGCACTAAAAACTCAACCTCTGAGTTTCTGCCACCAGACTTTAACTATTAACAGAGCCTGTGAGTGTATTACAGGGAAATAAGGCCTCTATGACTTTTCTAGGGTGAGGGTGGGCAATCTTGTTGGCTTCCAGTACTTGGAACTTATTAGCTCTTTGGAAAGGATTCTGGCTGGGATTGTATTAGTCATTTGTTTCCTAATGTACATGAACTCTAACTAACATTTTGCCCAAAATGGACTTGAATGATAGCTTTATGTATAGAAGGAAACAGATAAAAGTAAATGTCAAGGCATTTTGTTTATGGGAGAGTAGTTAATGTAATATAAAATATATTACCTTAGTATTTGTTATACAAAACCTCAAAGTTCCCTGAGATTTTATGGCACAAAACCAATTGATGACCAATAATTCCTGTATTCTGCAGTTTACTTAGTATTACACATAAAGTCTTTATTGTGATAAAGTACATACCATAGTATACAACATTCCAAGCAAACCCATGTATATATATGGCATATTTTGGCTTAGATTTTAAAAAGCCATTTCAATTTTGAATTAATGAATGTGTTTGCCAAGGTTTTATATATCTATTCTACAAAAAGTATTGTCTATGGCCTGATACTCGTTTCTGAACTACTTGTAATCAACCAGTAAGTACAGAAAATTGGGATAAGTGCTTAGATAAGTTATGGCAATTTGATATTGTTGAAAACATTTCTTATGTTTTATAAAATGTCAATCTGAAACACATTGGCTATTGGAAAAAACAATCACTACCTACAGATAGTTTGAAAAGCATTTACTTCAGAAATGGCCAACTCATCACCATTTCCCAAACTTCTGCTCATGTGGATGTTAATAATCACACACTGATTTAACCAATTCTTTATTACAGTTCATCTAGACTTTGTCCATTATTTTTCTATTATAAGTAACTCTGTTATTAAATCTTTGTGCATTGATGTTTGCGTAGCTCTAAATTTCTACAGATAAATGTTGGTGAGTCAGCCAGTGAATCCACTGAGCTCCTTCTCCTTCTTACCCAGTTCCATCCTAGAGAACTAAGAGAAAAAGGTTATTTTACCAAAAATATATAGAGTTCTGTTCTATAACTTCCCTTACCTGCATGCTTGGTCCCCAGTTAAAGAAGCAATAGATAATTCCTTTGTATTAGAGATGTATACAATTTCACAAAACTAACTTTGGCCCTTAGTTTCATAAAGGGTGTGACTATGTTAAGTCCATGGTCACATGGCTTAATGATAATTATTTCTTATAATTTATTTATTGTACACTATTGTTACCACTCAGCTTCTTAACAAATATGAATTTCAAATTCTGCCACTGCCCATCATGGGCTATATAAGGTCTCGTTTTTTTTTCATAATTATATATTGTAACGTATCTAGTGTACCTCTATCTTTTACCCACCAGCTATTTTGGAGACCCCAACATAAGCTGAGCCCTGAGATTACATCAAGAAATGTCTTGGATGCCATTTCTGATGTTAGGGAACTCACTACCAGGCAAGGGAGAATAACTGTTAACAATCAGTCACACACACTATTATGCAAATGCTAACAGAGGGAAAGGGAACAATTAAGTGAAGTTTTCTTTAAGCCACGAGATGGAACACTATGTAGTTATTTAACACAATGACATAAACTTCTCTACTTTTCAAAATTAAAATATTTACAGAAAATATTGTTTGGGAAAAAACAGGTTATCAGAACAGCATACATAAAAGGTATAATTATATCCTTGCAATTTTATGTGTATCAATGCAGAGAATCTATTTTGGAGGAAAATTCAACAAAATGATAACTCTATAATAATCTGTGTGGAAGAGCTTGAGAATCATTTTTCTTTTATTCTCTGCACTTTTCTGAATAGTTTTAATATCTTACAATAAGACTTGTGAGTTCTACAAAAAGAATAAAGGTTAACTTTGAATGGTATAGGTTTTGTTCTAATTATTTGTTGTGTTTTTGATGATGGAACATTTAAACTTATCAATATTTTTATTTATAATTTCTTCCTTTGGTGTCATTTATAGAAAGCCTTCTCCAGATTAAAATTCTATATTAATATTTACATTATAGTTATATTTTGTTTCATGCTTTACTATTACTTATTTAATGATTTTAGAATTTATTTTGATGTATCAAGCAAGATAAGCATCTTCTTCCCCATCTCTAAAGAACTGATCAATTATTCTTGTTTTCTACCTTTATAGAGTAACTTGTGTATTTACTAATAACTTAAAATGGCATCTTATTCATAAACTAACTACACTCTAATATATTTTTGGGCTTTCTGTTCACTTTACTTGTCTAATCAATGGTCAATATCATATTATTCAAGTTAGGTTGACTGTATAAGTAATTTTTATATTATTTAATATTAGTGTCTATACATTCTTTATATTTCTCTTCCATTTATTCAAATAATTTTCCCCAGAAAAAAATTAGGTAAAAATTATTTGAGGGAAAATTATTATACATTTTATGTTGCAGTTGAAGGAATTTTAGAATAATTTTATAAAATTTTATCAAGAAATGCATAATTAAGATTTTCACTTGAGTTGAATTAAACCTTAGCTGAATTTGGAATTATTTCGTGTTTTTACTATTCAGTATTTCCATTCAACAGTATGATTAACCAGTATCTTTCAATTTATTGAAATCAATAAAATATTATTTCTGTTTACTTGCACATATTTATTATTGTGATAGTCCCATATATTTTATATTTCTTGTTATTGTGCCCGGAATGTTTTTCTATCCGTTATGTATTATGTAAATATTTGTTGTTTTTGTGTGCACAGTCTTAAAATTATCCATCAGAATTGGATAAAAATTATATGCTAGGTAAATATTAAAATGAGTGGACTTTTCATATTGTTCTACTCTCTGGAAAAGTTCATACCGGAAAATCCTTTCTCCTCCTTGTCTTTCTTTTATCTTTCTCCAATATGAACATCTCTTCCCTTGAAAGTTTGTATCTGGCTATCTTCTGTTCTTTTCCTCTTGCTTTACATGTGTGGTTTCACATTTGATCTATTGTTCTTTCATCCCTAGAGCCCTTTCATATCTTCACAAGGAGCCAGAGGGGGGAAAATCTATTTCTCTTTTGAGCACCAGTTTTAAAAATTAAATAAACTGTATTAACAAAACCTCACAAAATGGGACTGGATAGGGTAGATTAGTACAAATTAGTTCAAGGCCTCATAACAAGTCTCCAAAATGTTTAAAAAATTAAGAAGCATAATTGAGACTTAAGTTTTATTGTTTTCATAAAAGCCTCATCTACTACTGAGATGTGGTAGTGTAGTCAAATAACTCATATGAAATAGACTTTCACACCATGCCAAAGGACAGCTGTTTGCTTGTTTCCTTAAGTACATGATGTGTGTAATGACAGATTCCCTAAAATGCAGTTCAACCTTGTAACAATTTTAAAACTGATATGTTGTAATTGAGAATCAAGGATTTGGTCTTGTTTCATGTTACTGCTTTTACTAAATACACATTTTTGAGATTTTACTATGTGCCAAGAGCCAGTCTTATAACTAAGGATGTGTTGGTGACCATGCCAGAAGCTTGACTTAATATAGCTTATACTGATAGGATAGACCATAGTATATAAATACATGAATATTTTTAGATAATAGTATGTGTCTCCAAAATTTGTAAAAAGGCAAGTGAGTTAGAAAATGTAAGTTGTTGGCCGGGCGCAGTGGCTCAGGCCTGTAATCCCAGCACTTTGGGAGGCCGAGACAGGTGGATCACGAGGTCAGGAGATCGAGACCATCCTGGCTAACACGATGAAACCCCGTCTCTACTAAGAAATACAAAAAACTAGCCGGGCGAGGTGGCGAGCGCCTGTAGTCCCAGCTACTCGCGAGGCTGAGGCCGGAGAATGGCGTGAACCCGGGAGGCAGAGCTTGCAGTGAGCTGAGATCCATCCGGCCACTGCACTCCAGCCTGGGCGACAGAGCAAGACTCCGTCTCAAAAAAGAAAAAAGAAAAAAAAAAAGAAAATGTAAGTTATTGTTACTTTAAGCTAAGATTCCTATACGAGGCCTCTTTGAAAAGGTAGCCTTTAGGATAAATGTTGCAAGGAAGACAGTCATGGAAAGAGTGTTTCAGAGAGTGGACAGAGTACATGCAAAGAAGCTAGAGCAAGTCTAAGCTTGGCCAGTACCGGGGATTGGAGAAGAGACTTGTCTGTCTTGAGCATAGTAGACAGGGAGGAATTGACAGGAGATGAACTTAGAAAGCTAGGCAGGGCCTTATTCATCATGCAGCATAACATTGAGCTTGAATGTTGGTCTCCCTCACAAATACCACACCCTATTAATCATTATATCCTATTGTCTACCTCAGCACAAGATAAGTGCTCAATGAATAGGACTTGAAAGTAAATAGAGTCTCTATAAAGGAGAGCACATCTTTAATTATAGCTATTATCTTAAAACATAAATACACAAAAACTAAAACTGAAGGTTGCTCATATTATTTTCTTCCGTGGAGCAAAACATATGACTCAGAAGTTGACTTTTTTCTTCCTTACTCACAAATTCTAGAAAATGAAATATAATTAACTTTCAATAAGAGTTTTCCATTTGGTTAGAAGAAAACATTGACAAACAAAATTAAATTTCCCTTGAAAACTAATTGTTTCATAAAAGCAAGCCCAAACATTATGGAGTGTTCCTATTTCCAAGAATAATGAGTCACTTTTTTTATTCTGTTAAAAGGTATTGAATAGCTGTAGTGCTTTGAAATTTCAAGGCCATCATTTGCATTCAGTTTACAACTTTCATCTTTTTTACCCTATACCAATTATGGGTGGAGTATTTTTTTCTTAAATTCTCTTACTATTAGTCTTTTAATGTTTTGGATGATTTATCTTTTTTTGTTTATCCTTACTGTCTGTATTTTTGTCACAACTACTATCACCACCCTTATCACTCCCATCCATATTACTTGTTTCTCTGATAGGCTGGTAATCAGCTATTACACACTAGCTTTCCCAATTGTTTTACCACTGACGGACTCCTACATGGTTTGGTAAAACATGGCTTCCTTAAAGTTCCCCACATGGCCCCAAATGGAGCAGTATTCACCCCCATAAGCGCCAATGCCAAGGCTGCAAGGCCCTCCTTGAGCATTAAGACCTGAATCTGCTCTGATTGGTGACTATGATGGGCTGGTTGCAAAATATTTTAAATATTTCTCTAGCTTCAATGACTCAGGCACTCATATTCTTAGTCAGTGTGCTCAACACTTTAACTAGATGCCATATTAAAAGAATAAAAATACAACATCCATGACTAATTGGTGTTATCTCCCTTATAAACGATGGGAAAACTACAGCTCAAAGGGTATTAAGTGACTTGCCCAAGATCACACTGCCAGTAACTGGCTTGGCTAGAATTAGTCTAGAACTGTCTGACTCTAACATCCATGGTGTTAACTAGGGTTTGATGTTTCATGTATTGGAAATTATGAGGGTACTTTTGATGAATGTATCCATCCTTTTAAAAATCTTCTAAAGGTAAAAGGAAAACCAAATTATAATATTTTTGCCAGCCAGAAATCACTAGGTTAGGGAAGAACTTTCCAGGGAAGGCTGATATTTACAGAGTGGAACATTTCAAGTTTCTGGGGTGGCAGCAGGTGCTCTCACGATTATCCCACTGAGTCAACTGGCAAAATATTTGCTTCCTATTCTGAACTCTGTTTAGAAATTTTAAAACTTAAGGGAGAAATATTTCTGCTAGGGACACAACAATATTTACTCTGAATTGGAAGCTGAATAAGACTGCCACCAGGCCATTTTCTGATGCTTATGAAGTCTCTGGATAAATAGGCTCAGAAAAAGTGTTATGGTGTCATCTAGGTAATAGCTCTTGAATGTTGAGAATTAATTACAGAATGTTGTGCTGCTACATTGTGGAGTCAAGGGGGGGAGTACAGATGGCACCCGCAGGAATCTCTAAGGTGCCTGTTATTACTACCGGGTTCACAAGTAACAAGAAATGTAAGACTGCAGCAACCCTACACAGACAGAACCACTAAAAGTTTAGATCTGTTAGGACTGAAGATTTGGGTCACCACCCCATGGACAGATCATTGACTAGCTGAAGTTCCGGGTGAAGAGAAAAGGGACTTTTAGTTGGTACTAGAGAAGGGGAATCTAAATCCATCTCTGGCTACTAGTCACATAATTATAAACTATAATATACACAAATGTTTTCTTTCTTCCCCTGTGTGTTGGGAGAGACAGAGAATACTTCTAAAATTTTTTTTTCTAATTTTGCTCATTGAATATAATGGGTCTGGCTACTTCTGGGACTACAGGTGCCCGCCACCACACCCAGCTAATTTTTTGTATTTTTAATAGAGACGGGGTTTCACCATGCCAGCCAGAGTTGGTCTCAATCTCCTAACCTCGTGATCCGCCCGCCTCGGCCTCCCAAAGTGCTGGGATTACAGGCGTGAGCAACCGCACCCAGCTGGGTTTGGCTATTTTTATGATTTTGTCAGGGAGAAGTCAAGAAATGTATCTGGGCACAGTGATTTATGTCTGGAATCCCAGCATTTTGGGAGACCAAGGCAGGCAGAGTGCTGGAGTTCTAGACCAGCCTGAGTTCAAGATGACAAGACTCTGTTTCTAAAACAACAACAACCACCACAACAACAAAAAATGTTAGTGGTACATATGCCTGTAGCCCCAGCTATTTGGGAGGTTGAGGTGAGAGGGTTGCTTGAGCCCAGGATATCGAAGCTGTAGTGAGCTGTGATTGTGCCACTGCACTCCAGCCTGGGTGTCAGCGTGAGATTCTATCTCAAAAAAAATGGAAACATAAAAATTCATAAGTCATGGTGAAACTGTACTGAGCTTGACTTTGCCTGTCTTCTTTTGGTGAAAAGGTGACATGCTTTGCTTTGCAATTTAGGATAACTGCATTATGATAGACAAGAGCATTATTTTGAAGTACGAGAAACACATACATGATGTCAAACCGTCAAAGTTTTAGATTGTAACTATTTTTAATCATTTATGCTCATCCATCATTTGAATATCCTTCTCATTTTGGGAATGTTTTCTATTTTTAAGTCTTCATAGACACCAGGACTTGCTGCTTACTATAGAAACTGAGATACCAGCCTCCCTTGTAGTAAAGGAGCAGGCAAAGGATATAATCCTTAAAACTCAGACACACTGATTTTAAAATGGAAGTTAGTAATACATAGAAGCTGAAACACTGTAGGCTCAATTTTGGCAATGGTAGTGGTGGCAGGAAAATCAACTTTTTGGATACAACAGTGCACACAGTGGTATCCTGAGTCCCGTACATCAGCATCAATGGGGTGAGCTAGAATACTTTAACACCCACTGACAGCATCAGTAGAGAGATCTCATAGTTCATAGCTGTGCTTGATTCCACCTGTTGTCCAAGTCTGATATCAAGGACCCCTGGTGATTCTGTTAGCATTTCAACAAATTAATATGCTTTAAATAAATTTTAGCTTTTAAAAGTCATTTTCATCAACGATAAAATGTTGTTTGTTCCTATTCTGTTTGTGTGGTCATTTTAGCGCAGATGTGGCAAAATAATGTCATATTAAACACACAGATTCGGATTTTCATAATGGACAGAGAGCTCCTGTTATTTTCTCACATTGAATTTTTAATTGGAACTCCAAATGCATCATTAATAAATGCTCAAGAGAAATATGACAGCCTCCAGCTAAAGTTTAAAAGTCAATTTTGATAAAATGAAAGCAGTTCAGACTGTTGCTTTTTAAAATTTTTTCCAAGTGAGCATGACTGATTAAGGCTATTTTTCCCTTAATTTAAATTCTCTAGCTTGGTTTCAAATAATATTCTAGTAAAAATCATTTTTTACATGATATAGTTGAGGCCTCCAATTATAATGAAGCTGATTTTCAGTGTGTGCAGTAGAAGTTTCCAGTTAATAAGGTTAAAGAATCTGAGCATTCACCTCTTTCTCTTAACTATATTTCACAATGTTTTTTTAAAGGTTAACTCATCACTGCTTCAGATATCCATGTTTCAGATCTATTGTGCTTTCATTATTGAAGTAGATTTTAGTATATCTGCACTCATTATGGGTTCCAAAATGCTATGCCTTCTTCAGCTCTTTCTCTAACATCTAGGGTGTTATAATTGTTCATTAAACAGTCACTTCTAAAACAATTGTGTTTTATGAGGCAGCCCATTATTCTCCTGCATGAGGCTCTGAAATATTTTATGGTGTTTTTATTGACCTTGCTTCTTCTGTTGCATATTTTCAGCAATTTGCACCCACAGTTATGACATGGTCATCACATTCTACATTATTGTTTTGATAACTGAGATCTCTTCAAAATAAAATACTTTCTACTCATCATCTGACATTTTTATTGTTCTAAAAAGAAATGCCTGGACATCGACTTTCTGGTTCAGGATATAAGGAGCTTGGAAGTCACCACTCAGTTATAACCAGTAAGGAGATGAACAAACTGAAAAATCAACAAATCTTAGATCCATAAGGAGAGTCAGGACACAGGGCAAAGCACTGCTTGTAAAATTAGAGAGACAGACAGGTAGATGCAGAGAATCACAACTTACTAGAGCAGAAACCCTTAAGTAGAAACCTTTGTAATAAGAATGAGTGCCAGGGTAGTAAAACCTAAGCTTTAGTTCACAAATTACTGAAGCCTCAGTATACACAAGTATGAGAGTCAAAAACTGGCCGGGCGCGGTGGCGCAAGCCTGTAATCCCAGCACTTTGGGAGGCCGAGACGGGCGGATCACGAGGTCAGGAGATCGAGACCATCCTGGCTAACACGGTGAAACCCCGTCTCTACTAAAAAATACAAAAAACTAGCCGGGCGAGGTGGCGGCGCCTGTAGTCCCAGCTACTCGGGAGGCTGAGGCAGGAGAATGGCGTGAACCCGGGGGGCGGAGCTTGCAGTGAGCCGAGATCGCGCCACTGCACTCCAACCTGGGCGACAGAGCGAGACTCCGTCTCCAAAAAAAAAAAAAAAAAAAACAACTCTGGGGGACCCAGCTTTCCAGGGAGCAATCCCCACAATTTTGTGAGTTTTTTCCTTTGGGAGTTTGACCAAGTTCTCACAGCAAATGTTGGGGAAAAAAAATCTCTGATTCTTTCAGGAGGCAGAGAGAAAAAGCCATTTTGAAAGACACTAGATGATTCTGTTCTTAACAAAGTCTGCCAAAGATACTACTTAATCAGAGCCTAAGATGCTGGAGGTTTATCAGAATGCAACTGACCTGGGGGAAAATAAATATCCTACTCTAGCACTAAGCTTCCATATGAAGAAAGAGAAATATCTAACACTGGCTCATCCAACTTACCTAAAGGTTGGTGGAGAGAGGCTGAAAAGCACTTGTGAATTCACAGTCCAGGGACATGTGTTCACCAAGAGACTGATCATAACATAGGACAATAAAATGCTTCTCCTCTTCCTACAACTTACTAGCACATTACTAAAGATTTATATAGAGCAAGTCCTTTTATTCAGGACAACATATTCATGTATTTAAAAAAATCCAAAGACAAAAACAATACAGTTTGAAGAAACAAGAAGTATCAGAACTGGACTGGAATTCATCAGGGATACAGGAATTACCAGAGCAGAAATTTAAAACAACTATTAATATGCCAAGGGCTCTGATGGATAAAGTAAATGGCATATAAGGATAGATGGGCAGTATGAGCAGAGAGATGGAAAATCTAAGAATCACAAAGAAATGCTAGAGTTCAAAAACACAAAATGAAGAATGCCTTTGATGAGTTCATTTGAATATGGGACATGGCTGAGGAAAAAGTATCTTAACTTGAAGATATCTCGGTAGAAACTTCCAAAACTGAAAAGAAACTAGAAGAAAAGACTAACTAAAAACAAACAAAACAAAAAATGTAATATCCAAGAACTGTGTGAAAGAATAGAACAACCAATAACTGGGACAAATACAAAGTATGTAACATTAATGTAATGAGAATACCAAAAGAAGGAGAAAAAAAGAAGCAGAAGAAATATTTGAATCAGTGATTAAATTAACATCAGATACCAACCTACAGATCCAGGAAGCTCAGGAAACAGAAATGTAAAAACAAATACACAAAAAACTACACCCTAGAAGTAGGTATAATCAATATTCAAGTTGCAGAAAATCAAAGATAAAAAAAAAATCTGAAGGAAGCCAGAAAGAAAAAATATTTTACCTATGGAGGAGCAAAGGTAAAAACTACATCCAACTTCTCAGAAACCATGCAATCAAGAAGAAAGCTGACTGAAATACTTAAAGTGTTGAAAGAAAAAGTTTAAGAACCTATCATTTAATAGCCTGAAAAAATATTCTTCAAGAGTGTGAGAGAATTAAAGACTTCCTCAGACAAACAAAACTTGAAAAAATTTTTGCCAATAAACCTGTTTTGGAAGAAATGTCAAAAGAAATTTACAGAAGAAAAATGAAATAGCCCAGAAATTCAGGTATACTTAAAGAATGGAAGTGCATCATGGAGGGAATAAGTGAGGATAAAATTTTAAAAATTGTATTTCTTGTTTTTAATTGATCTAACAGCTAACAGATTGTTTAAAAGAATAATAGCAGCAATGTATTTCATTATGTATACATATAAATGTGTATGCTCACTTATGCTTATGTATAAGTTATATATGCATGTAAAATAAATTGTTTTATGTATGTAAAATAAATGACAGTAATAGTACAAGAGATAGGAAGGAGGAATTAGGATTATTTTGTTATGATAAGATACTGCCCTACCTGTGAATTGGTATAGTGTTATTGGAAAGTGGACTTAAATTAGTTGTAATACTACAAACTCTAGGGTAACCACTAAAAAAAGTTTAAAAAAAAAAGAAGGTATAACTTATATGCTAAGAAAGGAGAGAAAATGCTCAATTAAAAGCACCAAAGGCAGAAAAAAGAAGAAGATAATAGGAACAAAGAGGAAGGGCAACAAATATAAAACAGTAACAAATATTGAAGATATTTATCCATCTATATCAATAATCAGTGTAAACATCAATGGTCTAAGTACACCAATTAAAAAACAGAGACTGTAAGAGTGGATCAAAAATAAGACCCAGTTATCTCTTGGCTATAAGAAACTCACTTAAAAATATAAAGATACATCTAAATTAAAAGGTAAATGGGTGGAGAAGGATATACCATTCTAACATGAAGCCAAAGAAAGTGGAAGTAGCTATATTAATTTTAGACAGAACTTCACAGCAAGATAAGTTATTAGGAATGAAAAGGGGCCCTACGTAATAATAAAGAGTTTAATTCTTCAAAAAGACATAACAATTCTCATCATGTCTGTGCCTAAAAATGGAGCATCAAAATACACAAGCAAAAACAACAAATCAAAGAGCATGAGGCAAAAATTGATAGAACTGCAAGGACAAATCGATGAATTCATGATTGTAGTTGGAGAATGTAACACTCCTGTACCAAAAATGAACAGATCCATCAGGTAGAAAATCAGCAAAGATATAGTTGAAATCAGAACTCCCAATCAACTAGATACAGTTGCCACTTACAAACTACTTTATTCAGTAACCCTAGAATAAACATTCTTCTCACACTCAAATAAGGCATTCACAGAAATAGACCATGTTCTAATTAAAAAAATAAAAATCATACAGTGTCTGCTTTCAAAGCACAATGGATACAAAATTATAAGTCAATAGCAAAAAGATGGCTTGAAAATCCCAAAATATCTCATAATTAAATGATTTACTTCTAAATAACACATGGGTCAAAGAAGAAATTTCAAGAGAATTAAAACAAAAGTTGTGGACTAAATGAAAATGAAAACAAAAGAATGTGTTGAATGCAGCAAAACCAGTGTTTAGAGAGAAATCATAATACTGAATGTTCATATTAGAAAAGAGAAAATATGTCAAATTAATAATATAAGCTTTTACCTTAAGAATGCTAGAAAAAGAAGAATAAATTAAATACAAAATAAGCAGAATAAAATAGCAAAAATTAGAGAAAATATCAATAAAATTATGACAGGAAACAAACTTAAAAATTAATAAAACTAAAACCTGGATTTTAGTAAAGATCAAAAAATTTGACAAGCCTGTCAAACTAGGAAAAAGAGAGGTTCCTAATAACTCATGTCAGATAATGAAAGAAGAAAATATCACTGCAGATATCCTGGGCAATAAAAGGATAATATAAACTTTATACCCACAAATTTGATAACCCAGATAAAGTGGGTAAATTCCTTTAATGACATAATCTGCCAAAATTCACTTAAGAACAAGTAGACAACCTGAATAGGCAGTATCTAGTAAAAGTTAAATTGATAGATAATAACCTTTCAAAATAGTTACCTGCTATAAGTTCACTGGTAAATTCTCCCAGACGTTTGGGCAGTAAGTTATACCAATTCTGTAAAATCTTTTTCAGAAGATAAAAGCAGAGTGGATATTTCCTAACTTATTCTGTAAGGCCTCCATTACCCTAGTATCAAACAAGTCAAGGACATTATAAGAAAACTACAGATAAACATTTCTCATGAACATAATGCAAAAACCCTAAATGAAATATTAGCATATTGGTAAAAAAAAAAAAAGTGTATAAAAAGAACATACACCACAACAAAGTGGGATTTATCTCAGGTATGCAAGTCTGGTTCAACATTCAAAAATCAATTCATGTAATTTATCACATCAACAGGCTAAAGAAGAAAAACACAGAATCATAGCAATAGATGCAGAAAAATATTTGAAAAAATCCAGTGAGTGAACTACAAATAGAGTAAAACTTTTTTTAACATAATAAAGAATATTTACAAAAAAACCTACAGTAAACATGATATTTAATAGTGAAAAAGAAGAGGCTTTCCCATTAAGATCAGGAGCAAGGTACATATAGCACCTCTCACCACACTTTTTCAACATCATATTGGAAGTCCTAGCTAATCCAGTAAGACATGAAAAGGAAATAAAAAGTATCACATTGGAAAGAAAGTCTCAAAACTCTTTCTGTTTGCAGATGTCTTACTGGGTATATTAAAAATCCAAAATGATAACAAAAAACTCCAAAATCTAAGAAGTAACTTCAGTAAGTTTGCACCACAAAAAAAAAATATATATATATATATATACACACACACACACAGAAGTCAATCACTTTTGAATACAGCAGCAATGAACAATGCATTTCAAATTTAAATCATAATGCCTTTTTATATGAGCACCCCCCCAAGATACTCAGATATAAATATATCATGTACATATTGGATCTATATAAGGAATACTACAGAACTCTGATTTTAAAAAATCAAAAATTAAATACATAAATTGATTCTATGTTCATGGATTAAAACAGTAAATATTGTTAAGATGTCAGTTCTTCCCATCTTGATTTATATATTTAATTTAATCTCAATCAAAATCTCAACAAGTTATTTGTGGATAGCAACAGACTTCTCTAAAGTTTATCTAAAGCAACAGACTTCTCTAAAGAAAGGCAAAATACCCAGAATAACTAACACAATATTAAATGAGAAGAACAAAGTTGGAGGACTGACACTACTCAACTTTAAGATTTATGATAACACTACAGTAAACAAGGAAGTATGACTCTGGTGAAGCAATAGAGAAACAGATAAATGGAACAGAATAGAAAGTCTACAAACAGACCACCACCTATTTAGTCAACTGATCTTTAATGAAACACAAACTTTACATCCTTCACAAAAATTCACTCAAAATGGACTGTAGACCTAAATGTAAAAAATGAAACTTTAAAACTCCTAAAATTTAAAATAGGAGAAAATAAAAATGACTTCGGGTTTGGTAACAACTTTTTAGATTTCAACACCAGAAACACAATCCATGAAAGAAAAAAAAAAAATGGACGAACTGGACTTCATTTAAAAAAACTGCTGTGCAAAAGATATTGTCAAGAGAATAAAAAGAAGACAAAGACTTGGAGAAAATATTTATAAGACATATGGGATAAATTCAAAATATACAATGAATTCTTAAAATTCAGCAAGAAAACCAACAACTTGATTTTAAAATGGGCCAAAGATCTTAACGCACACTAAATCAAAGAAGATATACAGATGGCCAATAAATATACATAAAGATGTTCTACATTATATGTCATCAGAGAGATGGTCATTAAAACAGCCATGAGATACCACTATGAATGTATTAGAATGGCCAAAACCTGGAACACTGACAACAGCAAATAGTGGTGAGAATGTGGAGCAACAGTGACTCTCATTTATTGCAGGTAGTAATGCAAAATAATACAGCTACTCTGAAAGATAGTTTGGCAGTTTCTTACAAAAAGACATAGGAAGTGTATTATTTGGTATTTATGCAAAGCAGTTGGAAACTTAACATCCACACAAAGATGTGTATGGCCGCTTTATTTATAATTACAAAACCTTGGAGGCAACCAAGATGTCCTTCAGTAGTTGAATGGATAAATAAACTGTGATATATTCAGACAGTGGAATATTATTCAGTGTTAAAAACAAATATGCTATAAAGCCATGAAAAGACATGGAAAAAACTTAGATACACATTAGTCAGTGAAAGAAACCAATCTGAAAAGGCTATGTACTATATGATTCCAACTATATTTTCCATTCTGGAAAATACATAAAAGGCAGTAAAATGATCACTGGTTGCTAGGGGCCGAAGAAGAGGCAGGGATGAGTAGACTGAGCAAAGTAAATTCGACAGATGTAGAGCAGGGAAACTATTCTGTATGACACTATAATGGCAGATATATGTCATCACACACTTTTTCAAACTCATAGAATGTACAACACAGAGACACCGTAAACTATAAACTTCGAGTGATAATGATGTATCAATGTAGGTTCACAATCGAAGCATGAGGACATTTTAAGCAACATTCTAACAAAATCATTTTCAATGACTTTCCATGGAATTTAGTGGCTGGCTTGTATTGTGCTCTGATAAAATTATGACCTGGAAAATGATACTTATTTTTTTAAACTGAAACGGGAAGGTGGTCAGTTCTGTGGACCCCAATTTAAAAGTCATCTTACTCCTTTTTAAACACGTTTGTTGCAGTTAAAATTTCATTACAAATTTCATTCATATAAATCATAAATATTTATTTAAAAGAACTAGAAGTTAGAAATGTATAACTAATCAAATATAAGAAAATAAAAATCATCCATAATCCTCTGAATGATAGCAGGAAGGCAAGAGGTAATACTTTGGTGTTTGCCTATAGAGTATGTCTCTTAATCCTCCATCTATTCATAGATGTATTCATTCACTCAGCAAAAGTGTTTTAAATGCACATTAATGCCAGGTACCGGTCCTGGGAATACAGTAGTGAAAAAAAATACAGTGGTGAAAAAAGATCCATATAAGATCCTTTGATCTGAGATGTGTAGAGTCATAAATTTTTATGATTTCAGGAGATTTCAGCCATTATTTCTTCAAGTATTCTTTCTGCCCCTTTCTCTCTTTCCTCTCATTTGAGATTCCTATTACATATAGTTTGTACAATGATACTGTCCTTCAGATCTCTAAGGCACTGCTCACTTTCTTCATTCCTTTTTTCTGCTCCTCAGACTGAATAATTTCAATTAATCTCTCTTCAAGCTCACTGATTCTTTCATTCCACCTGCTATGAAAGGCCTCTACTGAGTTTTTCATTTCATTTATTATACTTTTCAGCTTCAGAATTTCTGTTTGGTTACTTTCTAATAACTTTTATCTCTTTACTGATACCTCTATTTGATTACTCATTATTCTACTGCTTCCCGCTAGATCTTTGTCTATAGTTTTCTTTAGTTCTTTAAGTACATTTAATATAGTTAACTTAAAGTCTTTGCCTCGTAAATTCAATGTCTGTATTTTCTCAGGGATAGTGTCTGTAAATTTTTTCCTGTGAATGGGATATGCTTTCTTATTTTTTGCATATTTCATAATTTTTTGTTAAAAACTGTTTATTTGAATTATATAATTTGATAACACTGGAAGAAAGACTTTGTTCCATCTTCAGGGTTTGTTTTGTTATTTGCTGTGGGCTGTAGCTATTTGTTTACTGAGTAATGTTTCTATGCTGTTTTGAAAGCCTATGCTTAGCCTGAGAATGTCCTAGATAGGGGCTCTCTGTAAGCCTGAATGCTGAGTAAGATAACAAGAAAAAGAGTCCACTTACAATAGACATAAAATTTAAGTTAAAAACACACTTTTTGTTGTGAGTTATTGAGATTTTGGTGTTGTTTGTTATAGCATTAAAATAGCCTCAACTAGCAGATGCCGTTTGTTCACTCAGGGAATGGCTTACCCCATGCTCAGATAATAAAAATAGATTTGTGTATTAACACTTACTTGATAATTTCTTAATTTATTTGACTTTGTCTCCTTCTCACTTGATACCTCATTACTCAACCAGAGCAATTTCAATTATCTCACTTTCATTCTTAATATATGCATAGCTAAATATAATTTGCCTTACCAATTAATGATCCATGATCTACAGCTCTAAACTGGATATAGTTTACAAAGATTGGTTCCCTGTCTGGATTGCACAATCTGCACATAGGAAAAGTTGGACAAAGATATCTTAACCTCTCTGAGAAACCATAGTAACTATCTCTGATGAATCCATTCATTTCAGGGATTTTATTTCAGCCTAGATGTCCATGAAAAAAGTCTGGTAAGAAACTTTCATTTTAGACTTCCTAAATTGGAGACAGTAAAGAAAAATCTTTGAGTTAGAATTGCAGAAGTGAATATATCATGAGATAGAATCATGTTAATAAATACCTTGAATGGGTTATTAAAATTTGGAGGCAAATGGACAGAAAATCCATTTCAAAATATAATCATTATCTGTGTGCATTTATTTAAAATGCTATCCAGAGGTAAAAATTTAATGAGTTTATCTTAAGAGGCAGGTATTATACATATAAATGGTGAGGTTGGACATCTCTACTCTATCCTCTCTTATATAGGCATTCTTACAGAGTGATATAAACCACTCCTGCCAAAAAAAAAAAAAAAAAAAAAAGCCTATAATAGTCAGGTTGAATGTCTGAAGATCTGAGTACAGGATGAATTTCACAAATGGAAAGTCAGAAAGTCAATACAAATGATTTCCAGATGTTTTCTTAATGTTAAATTATCCTCCACAAGCTACGAGAAGATGCCTGGCAATATTCTATTGGAAATTAAAACTTGAAAACATTGATGACATTTTATGGAAAGAACAGTATACTGGAAATTAGATAATCTGAGTTCCAATCCTGGGTCTGTCACACTTAACCTTTGTGTATATTTTAGTTTTATTCTTTATAAAATGAAGTTACTTGACTGAATATTTTTGCATGCTGATCTATCTAGCAAATTTTATGTAAGACTCTGGATATATCAAATTTGTCTTCTTCCTGAAAATTCCAATTTTTAATTTCTATATTAGTGTTACTTTTGAATAGGAAAAGTCTCAAAGGATCACCTAATCTAATATCCTAATTTGAGAGAAGCGATCAGGTCTTGATCTAAGGGATTGCAAATGTGATAACAGAGAAATTTCCTTAGCTCAACTCTGGAGTAGTGAATGCTTACCACCACTAATGATATATCTCTTTTCTTATTAGTTAATTTCTAATAAAGCTGGAACACTGATATTTTCTCCTTTTATATTCTCGTTCCTGGCTGCAAGACCAAGCTTCTTTCATGACATATAATGCCTTCTTGGAGAAAGAATGAGCGTAAGAAAGACTTGTGAAACAGCAAAAGACACTGGCAACATCAACTTGGCTGGCAACTGAGGGAAGAAGGGGGCTGGGAAACCTGTCAGTGTTCACAGCTCTAGTGAATGATACTGAGCATATGCAAGCCTTGCACCACTTCTTATCACTGAGAGGAGAACTGGTGGATTCAAGTAAACTCAAGCTGTCTCTTTCAGGTAGAGGGGGAGGATATTTATATAGCAAAGAGAAGTCCTGGGTGCATTTCTCAAGGTTTGGAGTATGGTGTAGGGACCACTCCAAATACATCATTTTTGACTAAACTGTAAAACTGGAGTGAAAATTATAAGGCCAAGTTTGTTTATGCTCTTAGTTCTTAGAGATATCAGTTGCTGTCCATATCAATACAGTAATGTAGGAGGGTAAAAATTAGAAGAGAGAGAAAGTGAGAGAGATAAAGGACAATTAAATACAGTTTTTTAGAGCTTGATTGAATGGTTTAAAATCTATATGGCCTGCTTTGAAAGAAAGTTCTATCAATGATAACAAACTATGTCTTAGCCAAGTATTTCTGTTAATAATGAATTGTCAGGCAAATACCTCAGAATTCTTTTGGAAACATGTACCACAGAGCCAAATCTCTCCTTCTCATCAGAGTTTTTTTAATTGGAAATCTTAAGACTCATATATCTTAGAGGGCATCCGACGTGGTATTTTTCTGAAAATATATAATACTTTTACCTATGACTTTAACAAAGAAAATATTTCTAACAGTATCCCATAAGGGCAGGTTTATATGTGAATTCTTTCTAACTGCATGGATTTCTTGTGATACAGATAATGTAATATTTTTGTAAACAGGTAAGTAATTTCTCAGGAGAAGATTAATTCAATAAACATTTTCTGAGCACCATCTTTGCACCACGCCTTATGCCAGGTTTATTTTTTTCATACGTTATGACCAGGAATAAAATAGACAAAAATAACTAATGAAAACTATAGGTAGAAATATTGAGCACTTACTATAGGCCAAGCCTCTTTCTGTTTATTTATATATTTTATACGTATTGCCTCATTTGCTCTCCTCAACAACTTAATAAAATAAGCATTGTTATGATCCGCCATTTTACTCATAAGGAGACATAGGTGTAGATAATTAAAGTATCTTTCTCTGGATCATTCAATAAGCAAGTGCCAGAGAGACTCAAACCAGGACTCAAGTCAACACCTACACTGTGAAATAATTATTTAGAGTATGTGGTGTGACTTATTTAGACAACTGCATCATTTGTTTCTCAGCATACTGGAATATATTTAGTCATTCTACCCACTGGCAGTGAGGGGGTGACTGAGACTCAGAGGCCTGGGCATGCACACTTATGTTCAAGAGTACAGAGCTATTGCTGGCACCAGATTCTATCCATCTGTAGCTGGCCAAGCTCACTCAATTGTTTATTTGTCCTTCTCCACCTTGTCTGTTTCTAATCTTAGATCACTAGATTCCCTTGACTTGCCAGACAAACAAACTTCTCACAACTTTATCCTTTCTACATGGCACTTTTGTAGAGGCTTACTTCCAAGCCTTGTAGAGGCTTTTACCTCAGGATTTACCTCAGGTGTTTAATCCTGAGGTGTTTAATCCTGGAAGCAGATGCAGATATATTATTGAGATATAAAAAATTGTTTAAAATGACAATAATATTATATGTAAAGTGTAGTATCCATTTATTCTTTATTAAAGGCCAAATGAATATTTCTGAGAACAATTCTAAAGTTTAGGACCCAATATGTAAGGAATCTGATTTTAATTGTTTAAAATGTTTCAATAGAAAAATTTAAAACTACATAAAACTCTTAACATGTAAATAAAGAGTATAATCGACACATCTTTTAATATATGTCATGCAACATAATTTAAAACCCCAGGGGGAATTATAATGAGGTACTTCACAGTATGAGTTCAGTAGTTGTCTCATTTTTTAAATTCTAGTTTTATCTTTTGTTATCTGTATAACCATGAACAAGGTGCATCTTGATACCAGAGTTCATTTTATTCATAAATGAAAATGGAGCCGGGTTAGTGTGTTTCTCAGATCAGTACTGTGAAGGTTTTAAACTATTGCAGGTAAATTGTTCTACACAGTGCCTCAAAGCGAATAATAGATAAAGAGGAAAACTAAGAGAATCCACCACAAGTGATGTAGGAAATCACTATAATAAATGATCATGGATATGTTGTACGCAAGGGTGGTGAAACCCTGCAAGTTATTAATATTTTTAGCACCCACTTGCCAGTTCTTTGTGAGCACTGTATACCCTAATTAGATCTTAGTGTGGTACCTCTCCTGAGAAAATTTCCACACCTTGAGCCAAAAAGCCTGCTGATTTTCGACTCTTTACGTGTTTCACAGGGTATGTTATCAAAACCCTAGTGTAAGTGAAAAGCTTTAAACATTAGTTTTGTCATGGGTCTACCTGAAAGGAACAGTTGACTTTCAAATAACATTTCTATAGCACTTTACGATGTCAAGATGCTCTTATTATTTGATACAATAACTCACTCCCTCTTCATAGTTCCAGAAGTCCTGAAAGTGTCCATTTTTATCCACATTTTAGAGATGATGTGTCGGAGAAGCTCAGTCCAACTCAAACACCTATCATTCCATTCCAACATCTTTGCTTCCTAAACTTCACCAGGTCTATATGAGAAATATGTTTTAAATTTATATCGTTTCAAATAGGTGGTTTAGCTAATATGATTAAAAACACACACAGAACCATCTGAAAGCCCAGATTCTGTGTCCATCCCAAAACTATTTTGAGGCTTCATCTGCATTCAGAATAATCCTATTGGATTTGCCTAATGTGTAAACCTGACTCGCTTATTTCATTGCTATTTCCCCCTTCATAAGTAGCCTGTTGAGGGCAATTTGAGTATAGTAGTGGTTTCGTCCTGCCAACAGAGTGGAGAAATACTGAGAGATCATGCACAATCAATCATGCAAATATAACATATGTCCATATGCCCGGGGACCAGGAGAAATCACACCACACCTTGAGCATGCCACACATTCTCGCTAAATATTTATTGTTGATTGATGAATTGCTTAAAATATGACCAGGTCACTGGGAAATCAGGCAATGAGCCAGTAAGAATTTTAATGAGCTTGGCATCCTGCCCACTCTTATCATAATTTGTGCCCTTCTTTCCCCACTAACATTTAAGGGTGTGAAGCACAAGCTGTCATCAATTCTCCATTTGACTTTTTCTTTTTGCATATACTGAATTTGTAAATAAATTCAGTTGTATTGGCTGTCACAGGTAGCTTTTAAACTATAATGTGCATAAAAGTCACCTTGGGGAGCTTATTAAAAATGCAAATTTCCTGCCTGGTTGCTCCTCGGAGATCTGGGGTGAGACAAAGCAATGTGCACTTTATACTTCACGTGTATTGCCAGGGCCATGTTACATGAAGAGGTGTCATAAGGAACCTTTAGATTTAGTTTTGGGAAGAAACAGAGGGTATTAACAACACATTGTTTGTAATGTTTGTTCTAATAAAACGTATAATCCTTTTTTAATAACAACTTTAATATAAATCTTATCATTAATCAAAATAGATCTTTGGTGGCAAAGAACATTACTGGATGATTGATTCAATTATGGCACTACCTCTGTAATGATTTGACCTACAAAATAGTTGTCAAGTTTATGTTAATGATAATAATCAGCCTCGGTCATTATTAACATGAAGTGAATATTGAGCTCTTTAACAGAAGGAAATATGTAATATAATAATACTGCATACATATCAATTCATCATATTATTTTTATAAATGTTATGTGCATGTTTTCCATGAATCACAAATAAAAGAAAGAAAAAAGAAGGGCAGAGTATGAGAGAATTAACAAACAAATTCTGTAATTTATTATGATGAGTATTACAGAAGTTGATTTTAAATAAAATTTAATTAAAATTCAGTTATCTGGTGATAGTATTGCGATTCATTATTTGGCTCTCAAAGTAGATTATAGCACCCATTAGTAAG
This sequence comes from Chlorocebus sabaeus, assembly GCF_047675955.1. Classification (NCBI taxonomy): domain Eukaryota; kingdom Metazoa; phylum Chordata; class Mammalia; order Primates; family Cercopithecidae; genus Chlorocebus; species Chlorocebus sabaeus. The sequence continues at coordinate 76,552,165 of NC_132917.1, read as the reverse complement.
TCTCAATATTATCATTTGATGAAATTTGAATTTGAATTTGGCTTATAATACTGCTATACCTTTGATGATGTTAGTGATGGTTGATTGAATTGTATTCTCATTTTTCTTGGTATTTTAAATTATGGGTTAATACACATTTGTATTCTTCTATAGTACAGATATTAATAGATATATTTCCTATCCTATCAAAGTTGATTGCATCCACATTTTTTTTCATTTCAGAAATACATTAAGGACCATCTACAGCATGGTCTACTTAATTCTTGTCCAGGAACTATTCATCACCCTTACAGGGTAACTACATATGTAGAGTATCTTACACACAAAAAAGCTGGGTTATCTTTTGTTCCTCTTTTATCTCACATCCAAATGTTACTGGCAAATTCTTTGGCCCTTTCTTCAAAATGTATCAGAGTGAGATCTCTTTTCACCATCTTTACCACTAGTTTTCTGATCCAAATTCCCATCACCTCTCATCTAGATTATTGCAATAGTCTCTTCTATCTTTGACCCTCTACAGTTTACTCTCATAAAAGCAGCAGAGAAATTCTTTAAAAATATAAAATCCTGTGATTCCACTCTTCAAAGTTCTGTGACATCTCATCAGTTCATTCATACTAAATGTCTAAATAATGTCAATTGCCTACGAAAAGGTCTCTCAAACTTGCAAATCAAAATCTCTATCTAATACACGCCAGTACTCTGATAGCTTAATCTTAACTTTGTGTTTGTTTTCACTGACTTTCACTGTTTATAGTTACTTTAGACAAGTCTTCAAACCTGTCTAAATCTCATTTTGCTCATCTATAAATGGGAATAATGTCTGCTCTTCTACTTTCATGGCATCCTTGTAAGGATCAATATCAGGACAATATGCAGAAGTGCTACAGTAAACTACCATCATCAGAAAGTAACACAGATTTTGTACTTTGACATTCAAATAATAGAAAAATGAGTATGGTATCTAAACAATTCTTCTTTTGGAATGAAGAAAGAATATGAATTCAGTGTTACTCTTTATTAACTATTGAATTCTCTTAAAACTTCAACATATAAATGAATTTGAGTGAATTTCTGAGAGAAGTTTACAGTAGAGGTTGGAGTAGAACTACAGTAACACATATAGAAAATGATGTGTGTAACGTGAGTGCAAATTTTTTAATATGAAAAAATATTGAAATATACAAATAAGTGTGTTATTTTCCATAGACAAAGTGAAAGAAAATGTAATGAGAAGATAATCAAAGGTGATATAATCTGAAGGGAGCTTTCTTTCTCTACTCAGAAATAAAATATGTAATAAGTCAATGTACAAATTCTAATACACTCTGTAAGTTATTTCACAGATATCTGAATTTAGGGCACCAAGAAACTGTAATTCTGTCTGTGCTGCTGTTTTGATTCAATAAGAACTATTCCATGGTGTCACATAATGATTGCAAACATTATAGAGCAATACAATAAGAGATTTTTTAAAAATGTGATTGTTTGACATAGTTGTCAAATTTTTATTTGCCTAGTAAAGTTATTTGAAAAAAAATACTAGCATGCAATTTTATAAAATAAATTAGGCATTCATACAAAATATTTTAATGAGTACTTTTGGCTTTACAGAAAGTACTGCATTTACTAGTTTAACATACCTTTCCATTTCATAACTTTATGCATCTCCATTTGGGAACCATCACTTTGTATTGAACCATTATGATTGACACTCAATAATAATTCCTCCCTAGTGCCCCCATCCCATTGTAAGGAAACGGGATTCTTTTGCGTCTCTTCTCCTTCAGTAACTCAGAGAATCTTCCCTTTCCAATCAGCTAAAAGCAAATAATCAGCTGTACAAAGTGAGCATTTGGTAAAGGTATTTTCTCTTTAGAAAAGAAGTTGAGGATAGTCCTGAAACACAGCTGAGCTCATCCTTGCTGAACATGATGAACTCACATTGTCCCCCCTTCGTGAGAACCGACTTATAGAGAACAGACTGACTCAAAAGTGCTGAAACTAGTCATTATAACCCAACCAAAGAAGGCCTGAAGGACAACAGACATTGCTGGCCTTGAAAGGGTCCTGGGTGACTGGGGAGAGTCTTCTGCTGTAACACAGGGGAGAGGCAGCCTTCATACATCTGGCATCCTTACTCTCAATACACAGAAGCCTTTATTTCTTTATTCCAATTTAGAAGATTAGCTTTTGCAGCCTTGCCATAGACTGAATGCTAATACCACCCCCAAACGCCTCTGTTGAAACCTAATCCCCAATTGCGATGATATTTGGAGGTGGGGCCTTTGGTTAGTTAGTTAGGTCATGAGAGTGTAGCTCCCATGAATGGGATTGGTGCCCTTGTAGAAGAGGCCTGAGAGGGATCCTTCACCATTTCTGTCACGTGAGGTTACAGCAAAAAGACAGCTTGCTAGGAAGCAGACATCCAATTTGCCAGCACCTTGATCTTGGACTTCCCAGTAACCATAACTGTAAAAAATAAACTTCTAGTGTTTTTAGGCCACCTACATTTGTTATAGCAGCCTGAACATACTAAGATAAGCTTCTACTTGCTACATCAACATGAATTATTAAGGGGAAATAGTCGAGTGAAAGTGACTGATTGGAAATGAGTATGTAAGGAGAACATAGGGATAAGAGTCTTAAGACGTAGTCAGATGGTGAAAAAACAGCCACACACCATAAGAAATATTAGTCCTTGTCCTGGAAGTAACAGGCAGAAACTGAAAGTTTTAAGTCATATTTCATATTTACATAAACAATACCCTGGTGGGTGCAGAGGATAAACGGGTCTGTAAGAGGACGATAGAGGAAACAGGGGACCCAATGAGAAAACTGGAGCACTAATTCATGTTGGAGACAATGAGGCTCTGAAATAGGGCAAGAGAGTGAGGATTTGAGAAGAGGGGAAAGGAATGAGTAGTATTTCCCTAGATTTCATGATGTGAGAGGTTGGAAAGAAATAAATTGTTGTTGTATTAAATAATGGAGTTTAGAAACTTTCTTGCTCTAGGGCTAAAACACTAAAACCTAATTAGTGTTCTCCCTCTGGCATTTTAGAACTAATTTAGAAAATGTTTCCCTATATGTAACACTTCCTCTTCATTCTCTCACACATACTCCCCTGATTACAGTGGTGTCAAGGTACGGAAACTCTTTTGGAGAATTACTATCTACTCTCCAGGGATAGTAAATCTAGTCAACCAGCTATCTGGATTAGTACCAGCCCTACTTCCAGCTTGATCTCAGGGTTGTACACTTGCCATTGACTTTTCTTATCTTGCATAAATTGATGATATTGTTTAATTGCCTGTGCTGCATCAGACCTAAAAAAAACTCCTAGTTTTGTTCCCGGACCAAACTGAGCTGCAATTTCTCGTGGCCCAATAAGGAGATGCAGATGAACTGGGGAGGAAGAGAGTTTTTATTTCTGTAACCAGTTACAGGGAGAAGGCCTGGAAATTATCACCAGGCCAACTCAAAATAACATTTTCCAGAGCTTATATACCTTCTAAGCTATATGCCTACGTGTAAGTGTGCATTCATCTAAAGACATATGTCATTAACTTCTTTTAATCTGTTGCGAAGTTCTGAGTCTTGAAGACCTTCCTCTGGAGCCTCGGTAAAATTTACGTAAGCTAAATGGGTCCAGGTGCTGGAGTGATTACCCTGACCTGGTCTCCTGCTAAATCACGGAGGTTTGGGGAGTTCCTTCAGACTCCCAATAAACTTGTTTGTGGAGTCCTGGGGAGTTTCTTCTGAGCCTCAATAAGACTTGTTTAATTGAAAGGACACAAAAACACAAAGACTTACCTACCCCCTTTGCTCCCTATGGTCACGCCCTTTGTTCTGCTTCTGCTTTCTTGTCTCTGCACGTACCAGAGGTTTCGAAAGTTCTGTAAGTACCTGTTTTTCTTCCCGGGGGTTAGGTCACAAGACATGTTTAAGTAAGATAAACTCATGCTGCCATAAACCGGCTGTGCAACCTGACGCAATATAATTAACTGCCTTTGTGTAGAAACTGCTCTTCCGTCTCAAAATGTTGAACTAAAATACCCGAAATGGCGGGAACCAATCATAACTAGCCAAATCGCCTTGTTTAAACACCAGCCAATCATACATCTGATCTGTATAATGATTCAATAACCACTTTTCTTAGACTATATAACACTGTGTAAAACGCTAGGAGGGGAACTCTCTCTAGACCCTCTCATGCCGAGAGTGAGTGGGAGTTCCAGGTTTAAACCTGTAATAAAGATCCTTGCTGCTTAGCTTCAACTCTGGACTCTGGTGGTCTTCTTCGGGGAATAAACGGACCAGGCACAACATAATCATGCTTTAAGGTTTAGGAAATGTCTAAGCCAAACTCTTGGTGGATTTTTGTTACATTCCAGCCTTTGTATAACAGCACTGGCTTTTAATATTGAACTTAACCACTCAGTCAGTACTAAGACAGTTGTTATGGAGGCCTGCATTACTGAGACCTGGCCTGCCACAGTTTCAGTACTCTGAAATGTATCCTAATCCTAGTTCTTCAGCTCAGAATATCTCTAGTATTTACAATGTCTAGAATTGCCTTAGATTTTTCCATAACGCTTTTCTTACCTAAGTTTTGATTGTGGCTATTTGTTCCCACCTGTGCTCTAGGCAGTTGCTTTAATTCTTTCTAGGTTTAGTTATTGTTTTGAGGTATGCCAGATGACTTCGGAAAGCTGGTGGATACTAGTGTCCTGTGGTACAATAATAATGTCAGTTTAGGATGTAGAAAAGACTTGTAGGAGCGGTTCTCAATGCTGATTATGTATCAGAAATACTTGTAAAATTAAAAAATACTAAGCAAAAAAAAAAAAAAAAGAATAAAGGATCAGAAACAATAAATGCATGGATATTCTGTTCCAGTTGTTCTAGACAGGCCGTAAATATCCTGAGTGTCAGGCCTCTGAGCCCAAGCCAAGTCATCGCATGCCCTGCGACTTGCAAGTCCGCCCAGATGGCCTGAAGTAACTGAAGAATCACAAAAGAAGTGAAAATGTCCTGTTCCACCTTAACTGATGACATTCCACCACAAAAGAATTGAAAATGGCCGGTCCTTGCCTTAAGCGATGACATTACCTTGTGAAATTCCTTTTCCTGGCTCATCCTGGCTCAGAAAACTCCCCCACTGAGCACCTTGTGACTCCCACTCCTGCCCACCAGAGAACAATTCCCCCATTGACTGGAATTTTCCTTTACCTACCCAAATCCTATAAAACGGCCCCACCCTTATCTCCCTTTGCCGACTCTCTTTTCGGACTCAGCCCGCCTGCACCCAGGTGATTAAAAAGCTTTATTGCTCACACAAAACCTATTTGGTGGTCTCTTCACATGGACGCGCATGACACTTAGCTTTTTCAAAAGATGACTAAATGTTTTTGATGAGCTTCCAAGATTGAGAATTTTTGAAAACAGGTGATATAGCTTAACTTCTTATAAAATGGGAACATTGGACTCAACTATAGCAAGAGACAAAAGTAAAGCCTAGAACTCCTCTCTCAGACTCATGTGTTTTATATTGCTAAATCCCTTGCCTTATTTACTGGATTCAAATAGTTTAGTAATAATTAATATGTATTCTTCTTGTAAAACCTAACCCATAAGTTTTTTCAGTATGGTGGGTCAGCATTGAAACCATATGCTACCACCTATTGCTCAGCCAGACCTCATCAGTATAATATTTAATAAAGCCTTATCAACATCAAAGCTAGTTATAGTCAGAATAGTGGCAACTATTTATGTAATCAACCAAATGTGCATAGCTAAAGCTTTCTGGAGCAGCCCAATAAATATCATAACATGGACTCAAGTGTGCAACTGCCATTCTTGCTGATAATTCCATTTTTTTTTTCCAGTGTTTAGAAGTTTGGACTGCTAACAAATGTCTGTTAAGCATTACTCCAACCTGTTTGAAAAGATGTCACAGAATTCACGATTATGGAACTATGTTCACACCAGATGACAAGAATCTATTAGCAACCTGTCATGTAGTTTTGAGCCTCATAGGGTATAACAGGTATAAACAATATAATGGGTATAAATTGGGTATAAATAACAAAAGCAATTCCATATTTACCTACAGAGTCTGTGTGAGTCTTCCTTTACTCTTGCCTTTATTGTTGTTATGTTTGACCATAATTGTTACCATCACATCCAAAGCAAACATTATCTTTTCTTCCTTTACATACAAGGTTTTTATTTAAACTTGTTGGGTCCATGTAGTACTTTCTCCTTGTTGGTGAGGTAGAACAACTTACCTGAAAAATTATGCCCCTATGCCAGCATTTTTCACAATCATTTATATCATATAGGTGAGCCATATTGTGTTGTGGATAAGTGATCTTAGATGACTCAATGAATAAATCTGTTTGACAATCTCTTTTTCTCCTACATCTTGGCAGAGGTGTTATGATTCAAATGTGTTTTATTCTATGATTTTCTCTATTTAAGGCATGATCCAACTGGACCAGGCTGTCCTCTAGTAAATGTTGTGAAATTGAGAGTTTCTGTTCTGCATGATTGATTCTATCAGGGTATTATGGGGACTCCCTGTTTGCTGCTTTACTATGTGGACAGACCTGAAGACACAAAGAAATATGCTTACTTGAGAATAACTACTTACCCTCTCTACATACCCCATTCTCCATTATTTAACTAAAATTTATAGAAATATGTGTCTGTATGTATGTGTGTATATATACATGTTCCCATGTGTATATATGCATATAGGCATTTACATATGCATAAAACTGAATACAAAAGATGATGCACAAAACTGAAAGAAAGATGATGGTTGACTTACAAATACCTAATCAAGACATATGTGCACAGTTATATTAAAAATTGGATGAAATCCTGGAAGAACACCACTCTACACTGTAATTTGAAATGTTGCCCAAGGAGTAGCAAAAGGAGCACCCAGCTTAACATAACATTGACTGAGAGTAAACATTATTCAGAAGCAGCTAATCTAGAATGCTCAGACATGTAAAAGAACACCAAGAAATAAAAATGACTCCAGTGGGTATGAGTGAGGGGTTGGCCCTAACATAGTTGTTAACACCTTGGGATGAATTTGAATATAACGTGCTGTGAATTTTGAGGGTAGCTTAACTAAATACAAAGGAGTGAAAATGTGTGAGTGAGTTTATATTCCTGAGACTATTCATGCCCAATTCCTCTTTGCTTGATTACCAAGAAATATTACTTTGTATAAACCACCTTTTGAATTTTGGCTTTTGGTACAGAATGTAAGCAGCTTGAAAGTCATCACTACCATTTATACCAGAAGAAAGCTCAATAAACTGAATACCAAAACTCTTCATAGACCCATAAGATATTTGAGACCACAAAGCAAACCTATGCCCCCCAAATTAAAGAGAAAGGCAAACACTGATAATCGTAACTTAGCAGAGCAAAAACTCATGGGCAGAAATCTCCATGGAAACTAGTTCCAAAATAATAAAACCTACAGTACAATTGGTGAATTGCTGGAGCTTGAGAATAGACAAGTTTGAGAATTAAAAATGTTAGGTAGGTCCAGTCTTGGAGGACCACTCACACTTTTGTGAGTTTTACCTACAGGAGCTACACCAGATTCTCACAGTGAAAACTGGAGAAAAAAACCTTCTTACTTCAGGAATGGGGAGGGGAATAGTAGCTACTATAAAATACACCAGAGCATTCTATTCTTCCTAACAAAGCCTGCCTTCAGGAGAAACTATTTTATCAGAGCCTAACTGGCTTAAAGGAAGGAAAATACCAAACTCTGGCCCCCTTTAACCTTATATCCTTGACAAACGGGAGGGGTTAGGATAGCTGAGAAGCACTTGTGAAGACTCATTAAAATATTAAAACCTAATCACAAGACTTCTCATCCCCCATATTTTACCATACCAATAGGGCTCCTCTATAATCACAGGAGAATACAACCAAAAGAACTGAACAAATTGTATTTTATTTAAGATGTCTATAAGAAATGCCAACTACAGGCCCAGCGCGGTGGCTCAAGCCTGTAATCCCAGCACTTTGGGAGGCCGAGACGGGTGGATCCACGAGGTCAGGAGATCAAGACCATCCTGGCTAACACGGTGAAACCCTGTCTCTACTAAAAAAAATACAAAAAAACTAGCCGGGCTAGGTGGCGGGCGCCTGTAGTCCCAGTTACTCAGGAGGCTGAGGCAGGAGAATGGCGTAAACCCGGGGGTGGAGCTTGTAGTGAGCTGAGATCTGGCCACTGCACTCCAGCCTGGGCAGAGCGAGACTCCGTCTCAAAAAAAAAAAAAAAAAAAAAAAAAAACTTTAAAAAAAGAAATGCCAACTACAACAGAGGAGATATAAACAAGAACATTGACGGAAATTTTAGCCTCTGAAACATACAAATACAGCCAATAGTAAATGTAACCGATCTCAAAAAAACATAAAACCTCACACTAAAGGCCTATATAATTCTGTCCGTTTTATCTGGCATATTATCTCAGATTCAGATATGGCAGAGGAGTTGAAATTATAAGATGCAGAATTTAAAACAACTATGATTAATATGTTTAGAGTTCTAAAGGAAACAATGTGCAGCATGAAAGATCAGATGTGCAATGTAAGCAGAAAGATGAAAACTAAGAAAAGATCAAAAGGAAAAGCTAGAAATCAAAATCACTGTATCAGAAATAAAGAATAAAGTATTTAATCAGCTCATCAATAGCCTAGGCATATCCAAGGAAAAAAATCAGCAAGCTTGAAATGTCAATAAAAACTTGTAAATCTGAAATGCAAAGAGGAAAATAAATGAAAAAGACAAGACAATATTCAAGAACTGTGATACAATTGCCTAAGGTTTAACATACATGTAACGGAAATACCAGAAGGAAAATAAAATGAAAAGGGAACAAAAGAAATAATTGGAACCAATAATACCAAGAATTTACAAAAACTAATGACAAACATCAAACTGTTATACCCAGACCGTTTGTTCCCCAAAGAAGACCACCAGAGTCCAGAGTCAAAGCCAAGCGGCAAGGATCTTTACTACAAGTTCGAACTTGGTCCCTCCCTTCTACAGCATACAAGAGGGCCTCGAACAATGCGAGTGCTTGCTTTTTATAGCCCGATGTAAACAGGATATGTAAAGTTACAAGGAACAAGGTAGTTCTCTCGGTTACTGCATTACAATTGGTTAACATTATACATTTAGCATTCCTTATCGGAGATCTCCCAGGTGATGTTTTTCTGAAGTTTGAAAGAAATATGGAGGAATGTGTTTGTGCTGGGCTCAGGAAGTTGGGAGATATATGGGGGATGTGCCTCATTCCTTTCAAAACCACAGATCCAGGAAACTCATAAAGCACCAATTATATAAATACCAAAAAATCTAAACCTAGGCACATCATATTTTAACTGCGGAAAATAAAATACAAAAATAAAATTTTGAAAGACACACGAGGATGGAAAGATACTTTACCTATAGAAGGCCAATAACACAGAAAATTAAATTGCAAATGTCAAAAAAGGGAAAAAGGTATATGTATGTATTTTTTAAATAAATAAAAAATGAAAGGTTCAAGATGGGTGACTAGAGACATCAGACATCTGGCCTCTCCAGAATGAAGAACTCATAATATGAATAGGACATCATAACTATATAGAACATACAGGAGAAAACCCTAGAATCCAGTGGAAAACTCACAGGAAACACCTGAAGCACAGAAGGAGAAGAATGAAGTTGCCAGCTGGGCCACGATTGACTGGGAACCCACAGCGGCTTAGAATTGCAGGGAAAGAATAAGTGAAAGAACTTGGGGAGCCCACATCCCTGCCAAAGACTGCTGCAACCCAAACCACAGGAGAGCTCCACTACACACATGAAATCTTACACTACTGTGGGCAGTGATTTGGAGACTCTGCCAGAGCATTGCAGCAGATAGAGAACGTGGGCTGGGTTATTCACCCCTCTCTGAGAACTGAATGACTGCAGCAGGGCAGCATTTTGTGAGTGCAGCTGTACAAGGCTGCATTCGGCCCTGGGAATGACAGCTCCCATAAATTCACATCCCAGAAGCTCCTGCTGGCATTCCCCAATGTCCACTCAGAAGGGTGCAGCAGCACAGCACAGGCTATACTCAAAGGTGCTGCAAGGTCCCCAGTACTCTAGTCCACAGGGAGTACTACTCCCTGGGGAAAAAATGGTGCAGTTCACCAAAAGGCAGTCCCTGGAACAAAAGAAACAAAAGTGTGCACCCTCTGGAGCCTGAGCACTCATTGTCTGGAGCTGTGAGAAGTGATGGTACCCTGAGTAACAGCACAAACTTAGTGCTTAGCTTGACAAGTGAGGGGTAAAATCCCCTTATAGGTGGAGTGGTCTCTGTGTTTGGGCTCTTACATAGAGAACAGGACTCCTCATTCCCCTCCATGCCCCCAGTTCTTCTATCACCAGGGGCTGAGGTGGGCGAGCCAGAGGGCTACCTGTCCAGTGGTGAGTGATGACTGTGACCACACTGGTTGGATATGGTGTGGCCTCCATATCCAGACTTGCACATGAAAACAGTATCCCTTCTCACTGGCTGTGTTACAGCATTGCTGCCACAGAGAGCAAGAGAGTCTGAGAGTAGCATGTTTAGGGCTGTTGGAGGTGACCCCATATAGCAGCCACTGCCACCAGCAGTTCACACCAACTGAGACCCAGAGAGTGGTAACGTCACTCTTAGTGCAATTGCCCACACCACACTGACTTCCCAGAGACCTAAGAATTCACTAATTCTGTTGCCACTACTGGAATTTGAGCAAGCCCCCTGGAGGCCAAAAAATCAGCCTGCCAGTAAACACCAACACAGGTGCCAGAGTATATTGCTAAGTCACACAAAAACAGGCACGCTCAGCCCACCACTTCCACCAGTCGGGTCTAAGGACTGGCCCACCTGGCTCCCCAGTCCCCAGCACAAATTCACATAATTTCCACTATGAAAATCCCAGAAAACCCTAATGCTGTTTACGGCCAAGGAAACCATACAGAGACTACACTATTGTGCACACTAGGAAGTACCCTACCCAGCCAACATTACAGACACATCTTCAATAACATGTTCTCTGCTATAAAACGAATTCAAAAATAGGAAGAAGTGACTGTTACACCACATGCACGGATATAAACACACAGATATAAAAAATATTTTAAAAATTATAAATATGAAACCTGCAGAGGGAGAAGAGAAAATGAAAGGATATAAAAATCTAGTTAACAAAATAATAGATAAAATTCTAAAGCCTAGCAAAAGACATAGATATTCAGGTATCAGAGGCAGAATGATTCCCAGTTACAATGCAAGAGGGTCTTTTCTCTAAAATCAAAGACAAAGAATGAACATTAGAAAAACAGAAAGAGAAAAGACTCTAGTCACTTTTAAAGGAAAACCCTTTAGACTAAGTGGATTTTTCAGCAGAAATCTTACAGGCCAAAAGAGAATGAGATAATGTATTCAAAGGACTGAAAAAAATCGTATGTGAGCCAAGAATACTGCATCCAGTAAAATTATTATTCATAAATAAACAAGAACAAAAGTCTTTTCCAGGCAAGCAAATGTTGAGAAAATTTGCTTCCAATAGACCTGTCTTAAGGAAAAGCATAAGGGTGTCTTAAACGTGGAATTAAAATGATGACATTTGCAATCATTAAAATACATGAAAATATAAAATGTATTGGTAAAGCAATCACACAAAAAGGAAGAGAAAAGACTCAAGTAGTAACACTGCAGAAATCCACTAGACCACAATGACAAGCACTAAGAGTAAAGGAAAGAAAAAAAGAATATGTACAACAACCAGAAGCGATAATACAATATGACAAAAACAAAGCCTCACATATTAATAATAACCTTGAATGTTAACAGATTAAACTCTCCACTTAAAAATTATAGAATCAGTGAATAGATTTTTAAAAAGAAAACATGATGTAACTATATGCTACTTATAGGAAAATCACCTTATCATTAAAGGCACGTATAGACTGAAAGTGAAGGGATGAAAAAGATATTCCATGAAAACAGAAACCAAAGTGAGCAGGAGTTGACATGTTTACATCCGAAAAAATAGACTTTAAGTCAAGAAGAGTTATAAAAGATAAGAAAGTTCATTACATAATAGATCATTTCAACAAGATGATATAATAATTCCAACACACATGCACCTAACACTGAGGGTCCAAGATTCATAATGCAAATATTATCAGATCAAAAGAGAGAGATAGGCTGCAATACTATAATAGTGGGGACTTAAACACCCCATTCTCAGTATTAGACAGATTATCTACAGAAAAACTATTTAAAAGAGACTTTACACCAAGTGGATCTAACACAGACGTACAGAACATTTTATACAACAACTGTGGAGTATACATTTTTTTTTCTATCAGGACATAGAACATTGTCCAAGATAGAATACATTCTCAGTATTAGACAGATTATCTACAGAAAAACTATTTAAAAGAGACTTTACACCAAGTGGATCTAACACACACATACAGAACATTTTATACAACAACTGTGGAGTATACATTTTTTTTTCTATCAGGACATGGAACATTGTCCAAGATAGAATACATGTTAGGACACAACGTAAGCCTTGACAAGTTTTAAAAAGTAGAAATATCTAGTATGTTCTTAGATCACAGTGGAATAAAAGTAGAAACCAATACTAAGAAGAATGTTGGAAACTATACAAACTCATGAAAATTAAACAACATGATGCTGAATGACCACTGAGTGAACAAAGAAATTAAGATAGAAATCAAACATTTTCTTGAAATAAATGAAAATGAAAATACAATATACTCAAACCTGTGGATATAGCAAAAAGCAGCTTATAGCAATAAATGTTTACTTCAAAATAGTAGAAAGATTATAAATTAACAAACTAACAACGTATCTTAAGGAACTAGAAATGCAAAAACAAACCAAACCCAAAATAAGCAGTAGGAAAGAAATAATAAAGATCAGGCAAGAATTACCAAAACAGTGGGAAAAAAAAAAAGGGATTAATGAAACAACAAAAAGTTCTTCAAAAAGATAAGCAAAATTGATAAACCACTAGGCAGGCTAACCAAGAGAGAAGATCCAAATAAACAAAATCAAGATGAAAAAGGAGACGTTACAACTGATACCACAGAAATACAGAAGGTCATCAGAGACTATTCTGAAAAACTATATGGTGACAAACTGGGAAACCTAGAGAAAATGGATAAATTTCTGGAGGCTTACAACCTATCAAGATTGAATCAGGAAGAAATAAAAAACACAAACAGATGAAAAATGAGTGGTAATATTGAATCAACAATAAAATATCTCCCCAAAAAGAAAAGCTCAGAATTAGATGGTTTCACGGCCAAATCTACCAAACTTACAAAGAAGAGCTAATATCATTTCTCCTAAACCATTTTTAAAAATGTTAGTGGAGGAAATTCTCCATAATTCATTGTATTAGGCTAGCATCACCCTGATAGTAAAACCAAACAAGGACTCAACCACAACCACAACAACAAAAACCCTGAAAACTATGGGCCAAAATCCTTGATGAACATAGATGCAAAGATACCCCGTGAAATACTAGCAAACTAACTGCAATAGGACATCAAAAAGATATCACACCAGGATCAAGTGGGATTTAAAAAAAAAAATAAAAATCTACAAAAACCATATGATCTTTTCAATAAAGACAAAGTATTTGGTAAAATTCAGCATACCTTCATGATAAAAACTCTCAACAAACTAGGCATAGAAGAATCATACCTCAAAATAATAAAGGACATATACAACACACCCATGAATAGAATCATGCTGAATGGAGAAAAGCTGAGACCCTTTTCTCTAAAAACCCGAATAAGATTTCCCAATCTCACCACTCCTATTCAACATAGGAAGTCCTAGCCAGAGTTATCAGGAAAGAGAAAGAAATAAAAGGCTTCCAAATTCAAAAAGAGGAAATAAATTGTCATTATTTGCCGATGATGTATTATTATACCTAGAAAAACCTCAAGACTACACCAAAAAACTTTTTATAAATAAATGTAGTAAAGTCGCAGGATATAAAATAAACATACAAAAATCAGTAGCAGTTCTATAAGCCAATAATGATGTAGCTAAGAACGAAATCAAGAAGGCAATCCCATTACATATATTTTACAACAATAAAATAAGATAAAATAAAATACCTAGGAATAAATTTATCCAACAAGGTGAAAGATCTCTACAAGCAAAACTACAAAACACTGAAAAGAAATTGAAGAGGACACAAATAGAAAAACATCACATGGTCATGTTTTGGAAGAATATCATTAAAACGGCTGTATTGCTCAAAGCAATGTGTACATTCAATGCAATCTCTATCAAAATACCAATGTTATTCTTCAAAGAGTTAAAAGAAAAAAATCCTAAAATGTACTTAAACCCCAAAAAGATCCTAAATAGCCAAAGCAATCTTAAGTAAAAAGCATAAGCCTGGAGGTAGCACATCACCTGACTTCAAAATGTATCACAAGACTAGGGGAAAAGATAACCAACTTGATGCAACCAGGAAGTGCTGCTTCCAATGAGAGGGACCAGGATTTTGATTAAACCAACATAATTTGAACAGATCTTCAGAGAGAAAATGCCAAATTTATATGGAGAGAAGCTGCAAATGCTGAACTGAAGAGCAAGAAAGCTGAAAACTTCATGCAGGGTGGTCAAATGCTAGGGCTGGCTCCCAGCCTCAAATAACTCCTGGGGAATGAGTGAGTAACGAGACTGGAAGACTGCCCACACTTGCTGGGACCTCTAGAATTCTAGTTGCAGGAGACCCCAAACCCACCAGGGATGTTTCAGCTGGCAAGGGGATCTTCCTGGAGATTTGACAGAGATGGAGCTTCACCAGGTGTGGAGCTGAGGGCCTTTGTGTATGACACAGCTGTGGTAAAGGTTGGCCATAGGGACTCATTCCCCAGGGCTCCCCAATTCTCTCTGAGGGGCTCTGGCCACAGATAACCACTGGACCAGGAGAATCAGGGACAATTTCCCAATGGGACTGGGGAATGCCTATCCTGTGAGCCCAACGACCCACCAGTCCCTCCCAGGGCTACTGCTGGGCTACCCCAATAGCAGTGTGTACTCAGTGCAGCCTCTGCTGCACAGCCAGGGTGCTTTGCTACACCTGAGTGAATTCCAGAAGCCTGGGAGACAATTCAGATCCCCCAGGGCACAAGGAACCCAACCCCGAGGGTCCAGAGGAGGGAGGCATGAGCAGGTCTTGGTATCCCAGGACTTGGAAATGCTAAGCCAGGATATATGCCTGGTACATGAGCTGGGGAGGAGCCCACACTCTCAGAAAACGGAGAGAGGTGAGTCACAGAGGTTCACAGGCTGTTGGGAGAACTAGGCATGCCTTGCTTCACAAGGCTAGTCTGGTAAATGTGGGGCCTGTGTCACTCCCAGACCTCCACTGAAGGGAGCCCTGCAGCCTAAAACACTTAGCAACAAGAACAAAATCATGGACACAAAACCAATGATTGGAAGTAAGCCTATTGAGGACTCACTACTTTCCACCTGGCACTACAGCACAGTTGCAAATAAATGCAAGTATGTGTCTGAGTAAGAGCCTATTTACCACCCGTTGCTCTTAAGCACCATCTATTGAACCACATCCTAAACAATACCAAAAAAAAAAAAAAAACCCCACAAAACAAACAAAAAACCATTGCTACTTCTCTCTCCTGTAAGGCTAGGGGCAAAAATTCCACAACAAATACCCTGTACAGAGCCTAAGTCCTCTGAAAACTTTCAGAAATGAAACCAACTGACTATATTCAACTTAAACCACAGTTAAAGGAACATTGACACTACCAGATGAGAACAAAAAGTAGTGCAAGAACTCTACTAATTCAAAAAGCCAGAGGCTACCCTTATCTTCAAACAAAAACACTAGTCCTCTAGCAATAGTTGTTAACCAATCTGAAATGACTGAAATGACAGATATGGAATTTAGAATCTGGATGGCAAGGAAACTCATTGAGATCGACGAGAAAGTGGAAATTCAATCCAAGAAAGCCAAGCAATCCAGTAAAACAACTCAAGAGCTGAAGGGCAAAATAGCCATTTTAAGAAAGACTCAAACTGATCTCATCAAGTTGAATAATTCGTACAATAATTTCATAATACTATCAGAAAGATTAACAGCAGAATAGACCAAGCTGAGGAAATAATCCCAGAGGTCAAAGATTGGTTCTCAGAATGCACTCAGTGAGACAAAAATAAAGAAAAAAGAATATAAAAAATGAACAAAACTTCTGAGAAATACTGGATTATGTAAAGAGATGAAACCCACAACTCATTGGCATTCCTAAGAGAGGAGAGAGAATAAGCAACTTGGAAAATATATTTGAGGATATAGTCCATGAAAAATTCTCTAGTTTTGCTAGAGAGATTGACATGCAAGTTCAAGTAATACGGAGAACCCCAGCTACATACTATAAAAGATGACCACCCCCAAAGCACATAGTTATTAAATTCACTAAAATTAATGCAAAAGAAAAAATCTTAAAGGCAGCTAAAAAGAAACGTCAGGTTACATACAGAGGGACCCTCATCAGGCTGGCAGTAGAGTTCTCAGCAGAAACTTTACAAGCCAGAAGAGATTGGGAGTCGATTTTCTGTGTCCTTAAAGGCAAGAAATTCTAACCAAGAATTTCATATTCCACCAAACTAAGCTTCACAACTGAAAGAGAAATACAATTCTCTCACACAAGCAAAAGCTCAGGAAACCTGAATTAACTAGACAAGTCTCACAACAGGTTCTTAAAAGAGTGCTAAATATGGAATTGAAAGAACACCTGTTACCACAAATACTTACACACAGAGCCTACAGACACTAAAAAGCAATTACATAACCAAGTTTATATTAAAATCAACTAAAAACATAATGGCAGGACTAAATCTCACATATCAATACTAATCCTGAATATAAGTGGGCTAAATACACCACTTAAAAGACACAGAATGGAAAGCTGCATAAAAGACAAGATTCAACTGTCTGCTATTTTCTTTTTTTTTTTTTTTTTTTTTTTTTTTTTTGAGACGGAGTCTCGCACTGTCGCCCAGGCTGGAGTGCAGTGGCGCAATCTCGGCTCACTGCAAGCTCCGCCTCCCGGGTTCACGCCATTCCCCTACCTCAGCCTCCCGAGTAGCTGGGACTACAGGCGCCCGCCACTGCGCCCGGCTAATTTTTTTCTATTTTTTAGTAGAGACGGGGTTTCACCATGGTCTCGATCTCCTGACCTTGTGATCCGCCCGCCTCGGCCTCCCAAAGTGCTGGGATTACAGGCGTGAGCCACCGCGCCCGGCTCAACTGTCTGCTATTTTCAGCAGACCATCTCGCACATAATGACACTCACAGGCTGAAAGTAATGAATTGGAGAAAGCTCTACTATGCAAATGGAAAACAAAAAAGAGAAGAAATTGCTATTCTTATATCGCACAAAAATAGACATTAAACCTTTAACAATTAAGGAGGACACAAAAAGGGCATTGCATAATGATAAAGGGTACAATACAACAAGAAGATATAATTATCCTAAATATATATGGACCCAACATTGGAGCATTCAGATTCATAAAACCAATCTTTCTTAACCTATAAAAATACTTAGACAGACACATAAATAATAGTGGGAGGCATGAACACCCCCACTGACAGCATTAGACAAATCATTAAGGCAGAAAACTAACAAAGAATCTCAGGACTTAGACTCAACATTTGGTCAAATGAACCTAGGAGACATCTACAGAACATTACACCTGGTAATTACAGAATATACATTCTTCTCACCTACACACAGAAAATATTCCAAGATCAACCATATAATAGATCATAAAGCAGTCTCGATAAGTTCAAAAAAATCAAAATTATACCAAGCACACTCTCAGACCACAGTGCAATAAAGATAGAAACTAATATCAAGAAGATCTCTAAAAACTACACAAATGTATAGAAATTAAACAAGTTATTCCTGAATGATTCTTGGGTAAAGATTGAAACTAAGACAAAAATCAAAAAATTCTTTGAAATTAATGAAAATTGGGATACAACTTACCAAAATCATTGTATACAGCAAAAGCTGTGTTAAGATGAAAGTTTGTAGCCCTAAATACCTTCATCAAGAAGTTAGAAAGATCTCAAATTAACACTTCAACTTTACACCTAAAAGAACTAGAAAAAGAACAAACCACCCCAAAGCTAGCAGAAGAAAAGAGATAGCTAAAATTAGAGAACTGAATGGAATTGAAATGCAAAAACCCATACAACAAAATCAATAAAACACAATAGTTGGTTATTTAAAATAATAAATTGGTAACCCCTAGCTAGATTAACAAGGGAAAAGAAAGAGAAGACTCAAATAAGCACAAAAATCAGAAATAATAAAATCAATCTTACAACTGATCCCACTGAAATACAAAAGATCCTCAGAGACTATTATGAAGAATGCTTTCCACAAAACTAGAAAATCTAGATAAAATAGATACATTCTGGAAGCACATAGTATCCCAAGATAGAATCAGGGAGAGATTAAAACCCTAAATACACCAATATCAACACCTAAAATTGAATCAGTAATAAAGAATCTATCAACCAAAAAATGCCCTGGACCAGAGGGATTCACAGCCAAATTCTACCAGACCTACAAAGAAGAACTGATACCAATCCTACTGAAAGTATTCCAAAACATTGAGGAGGAAGAGCTCCTCCCCAATGCATTTTATGAAGCTAACTTCCATCTATACCAAAATCTGGCAGAGACACAACAAAAGGAAAATTTTAGGCCAATATCTTTTGTGAACATAGACACCAAAATTATCAATAAAATATTAGCAATTCAAATCCAGCACCACATCAAAAAGTTAATATATCACAATCAAGTAGGCTTTATTCCAGGGATGCAAGGTTGGTTCAACATATATGATTCAATAAATGTGATTCAGCACATAAACAGATTAAAAAGCAAAATTCATATGATCATCTCAATAGATGCAGGAAAAAAAGCATTCAACAAAATCCAACATCTCTTTGTGATAAAAGCTCTCAATAAACTAGTCATTGAAGGAACATAACTCAAAATTGGAAGAGCCATCTGTGACAAACCTACAGCCAACATTATACTGAATGGACCAAAGTTTGAACCACTCCCCTTGAGAACTGGAACAAGACAAGGGGATGCCCCCTGTCAACATTCCTATTCATCACAGTAATGAAAGTCCTAGCAAGGGCAATCAGGCAAGAGAAAGAAATCAAAGCATCCAAGTAGGAAAAGAAGAAACCAAAGTAGCTGTCTTTACTGATGATAATGATTCTATACCTAGAAAATCCTGAAGACTCTGTCAAAAGGTTCCTAGAACTGATAAATGTCCTGTTTCAAAATACAAAACCAATGTACAAAAATCAGTAATATTCCTGTATACCAATTATATCTAGCCTGAGAGGCAAATTAAGGACACAATCCCACTTTCAATAGCCACAAACAAAATGAAATACCTAGAAATACAGCAAACAAGAAGGTGAAAGATCTCCATAAGGAGAACTAAAAAACACTGTTGACAAAAATCAGAAATAACACAAATAATTTGAAAAACATTCCATGCTCGTGAATTAGAAGTATTAATATCATAAAAATGACCATACTACACATAGCAATCTACAGATTTAACAGTATTTCTTTCTTTCTTTTTTTTTTTTTTTTTTTTTTTTTTTTGAGACAGAGTCTCACTCTGTTGCCCAGGCTGGAGTGCAGTGGCCAGATCTCGGCTCACTGCAAGCTCCGCCTCCCAGGTTTACGCCATTCTCCTGCCTCAGCCTCCCGAGTAACTGGGACTACAGGCGCCCGCCACCTCGCCCGGCTAGTTGTTTTTTTTTTTTTTTTTTGTATTTTTTAGTAGAGATGGGGTTTCACCGTGTTAGCCAGGATGGTCTCGATCTCCTGACCTCGTGATCTGCCCATCTCGGCCTCCCAAAGTGCTGGGATTACAGGCTTGAGACACTGTGCTCGGCCAGATTTAACACTATTTCTATCAAACTACTATCATTCTTTACATAATTAGAAAGAACTCTTCTAAAATTTATGTGGAACCAAAAAACAGTTTGAATAGACAAAGTAATCTTAAGCGAAATGAACAAAGCGAAAGATATCACATTACTTGACTTCAAACTATACTATAACGCTCAAGCAACCCAAAGAGCATGGTACTGGTACAAAAACAGTCACATACACCAATGAAACAGAATAGAAAACTCAGAGATAAAACTTCACACCTACTATCATCTGAACTTCAACAAAGCCAACAAAAACAAGCAATGGGGAAAGGGCTCCCCATTATGTAAATGATGCTGGGATAACTGGCTAGCAACATGTAGAAGACTGAAGCTTGACTCCTCTCATTCACCATACACAAAAAATTAATTAAAAATAGATCAAAGATTTAAATGTAAGACGTCAAACTAAGAATCGCAGAAGACAACCTAGGAAATTATCTTCTTGGCATCAGCCCTGGCAAAGAATTATTGGCTAACTCAGCAAAAACAATTGCAGCAAAACCAAAAATTGACAAGTGGGACCTAATTAAACTAAAGAGCTTTTGCACAGCAAAAGCGACTATCAATAAATATAACAGACAATTTACAGAATGGGAAAATACATTCACAAACTATGCATCTGACAAAGGCCTAATATCCAGAATCTAAAGGAAACTTATACAAACCTACAAGCAAAAAACAAAAAACAACACTAAAAAATGGGCACAGGACATGAACAGACACTTCTCAAAAGACATACAAGCAGCCAACAAACATTAACTGCTGGCTGAAATACTACCTATCAAGTACTATGCTTACTACCGGGGTGACAGGATCCATACCCCCAAACCTCAGCATCATAAAATATTTCCATGTAAAAAACCTGCACATGTACCCCTTTTTTCCAAAAAAAAAGTTGACATTTTATAGAAATAAATTTATAAATATTTGTATATATACTACAAGGCTATAGTATACAAAACAGTATGATTTGGGTATAAAAATAGACACATAGATCAATGTAAAAGAACAGAGAACTCAGAAATAAAGACAGTAACTTACAACCAATCAATCTTTGACAAAGTTGATAAGAACTTACATTGGGGAAAGAAAATATTCAATTAGTGGTTTTGAGGAAATTGTATATCCATATGCAGAAGAATGACATTAAACACCATCTCTCACCACATACTAAAATCAATTCAAAGTGGATTAGACTTATACATAAGACCTGAAACCATAGCAGTGACAGAAGAAAACCTAGGGAAAATTCTCCTGGACATTGGTATAGGCAAATAATTTATGACTAATACCCCAAAAGCATAGGCAACAAAAAGAGAAATAGATAAATGAGAGTTAAAAAAATAAAATAGCTTCCACACAGGAAAATAATCAACAGAGTGAAGAGACAACTTGTTGAATGGGAGAAAATATTTGCCCACTATGTATCCAAGAGGGAATAAATATAAAAAAATATACAAGGAACTTAAACACCACAACAGGAAATAAAAAAGCAAATAACCCCATTAAAAAGTGGGCAAAGGACAGAATATGAACAGGCAGTTCTCTAAAGACATACAAATGAGCAACAGAAATATGAAAAATGCTTAACATAGCTAATCATCTGAGAAATGCAAATAAAAAGCACAACATGATATCATCTTACCCAAGTCAGAATGGCTGTTATTAAAAAGATAAAAAATTATCGATGTTGCCAAGAATACATAGAAAAGGGAATTATTATACACTGTTTAGGAAAATGTAAACTAGTACTGCCACAATAAAAAAGTATAATGATTTCAAAAAAACAAAAAAAACCAAAGACAGAGCAATCATTTGATCTAGAATTCCCACTACCAGCTATCTACCCAAAGGAAAAGGAAAATAAATTATTATATCAAAGAGAGACCTGCACTTACATGTTTATTGCAATACTATTCACAATCACAAAATTATGGAATCCACATAAATGTCCATTAATGGATGAATGGACAAAGAAAATGTGGTACATGTAACCAATGGAATATTATTCATCAATAAAAAATAACAAAATTATGTCATTTGCAGTACATGGGTAGAATTAGAGAACATTATCTTTTTTCTTTTTTGAGACAGATTCTTGCTCTGTCATCCAGGCTGGAGTTCAGTGGTACGATCACAATTCACTGCAGCCTCAACCTCCTAAGCTCAATTGATCCTCCCACCTCAGCCTCCTGAGTACCTGGGACTACAGGCACGTGATATCACATCTGGCTAATTTTTGCATTTCTTTTGCAGAGATGAGGTTTTGCCATGTTGCCCAGGTTGATCACAAACTCTTGGGCTCAAGTGATCTGCCCACTTTGGCCTCTCAAATAGCTGTGATTTATAGGTGTGAGCCACTGTGCCCAGCTGAGATAATTACCTTAAGTGAAATAACCAAGGCACAAGAAGACAAATATTGCATGTCCTCTCTTATACATGTGAGCTAAAAACTTGGATCTCATGGAGGTAGAGTGCAGCAAAACATAAAAGAGGTGGGAAGGGTGAGTGGGTATGAGAGGGGAAGGTGAAGAGAAATGGGTTAAAAGGTATAAGCATACATTAAGATAGAAAGAATAAATTCAATGTTTGAAAGCAGAGAAGGGCAATTAATAAAAATTTATTGTACTTGGGTAATGGTTACCCTAAATACCTGACTTGATCACTATGCATTACATATGTAACTACATTTCACATGGTCCTCATAAATGTGTACAAATCAAAATAAGTAAATAAATAAATATATGTGTATGAGAGAGAAAATCATAAGAAATAAATGTAAATATTTGTACTTGCAAATATTAAAACTCCACTAAATTGCAGATGTTCAGATAGAAAACATAATGAGAATTCAAGTCTCTCACAGCTATCTAGCACAGTACATTGCAATAGAATATAATAATGATACAACAAGGTCATGGGAAGTGCTTATAGCCTGTTCCATGTTTTGACTTTGGCAATGGGAGTCACCCACCATGCAGCTGTTGACTGGCTCTCCTTTTTGTTTAGTTTTCATAGCACTCCTTAATTTCACCTTTTTTAAAATAAATTCTTCTTGATATATTAACTCTTTAATCTGAATTTCTAAATTTTGTCTTTTACTACTTTTAGTCCTTAGTTTCTAGCATTTATTAATTGTTTGAGTTTTTTTCTTCCGCTTCCTTGATTTGGACTCACTGAGAGTACAAATACCTTCTCTTAATCATCGACAATTGTGAGCAACAATTTTGAAATGACAAAATTAAATGATTTGATTCCTTATTAATAGACTTGCAAAGTTTGTGACAAAGTTGCCATTTTGGATGTAAAGGAAAAAATAGATAAATGAGTACATCCTTTTTCTGCATTATCTGCTCTAATAACACTTTGAAAGGTAATCACTGAGTCTTTTTTAGGTCTGGGGCACAATTAAGTCAGGACCTTTTGATAAAATTATGTTTCTTATCTCATAAGATGTCACACAGTGTGAAAATCCAAAATAGACTTGGTTTCATGCATGAGTCAAAATTTGAGATTAATTTTGCAGGCCTCTGGTACATCTAAAATATATATTTAGTACACAAGTAACCTTGGAAACTGGATTAAAGATCATGTGTTAGTAAAACAAGATTAACCTATTTTCACTTTATCAGATGTTTTGTGAGCTATCTAATAGTTATTTTTAATTTAATGTAGCTATTAGGCAATTGAATGTGTCACAGAAATCCTACAAACTTGCACGTTTGTTCCAAATCTTACCAAGCAGAGCTTGATAAATAGAAAGAGACTGGGAAGCTGGCTAATAAAAATCCCCATACTTTAAAATGAGGAGCAGACAAGAAAGCCAAGCAGCAATGGCAATAACTATGTGAAATAATTTTTCTGGCGCTGCTTTAGATAGTATAGTTTGCTATTAAAATAAAAGTATTTTTCTGGAGACTAGTTCAAGAAAAAAAGAAACTTGTGCTAAGGGGAACATTTAGTATTAGGATGAATGGTGTGTCTTATGTTAGCAATTTATATCTGCAGGTCTTCCGAAAGAAATAAAACAGTCCAAACTATGATGTTCTGAAAGGTAGAAGAGTAGTTCAGTGGTAGTTCAAGCTCTTTTGACGTCACTGGAGACATTCCAGAATCTGAAAGTAAAATTGTTGGCTTAGAAGGGAAGTGATCTGGAGGTAGTAATGAATGGTAATGAATTATAAAATATAAGAAATTCTTCTGTATGTAGCGTTTAATCTTCATGTATGTTTTGGATCTGGTGCTAATTTTCATGTACTAAAACCACAAAACATAGTACATACGGTAATATTAACATATAGTGATATACAAGTCACTAGAAAGTAATGGAGAGATAATTTCTAGAAACTACATTTAGACTTACAGAGTTCTTAATTATAGTAGTCATCAAGAGGTTTTTGTTGTTGTTGTTGTCGTTGTTGTTGTTGTCGTCTTGGTATTTTTGTTGTTGTTTGAGACAGGACCTGACTCCCATTGCCCAGGGCGGAGTGCAGTGGCTTGATCACAGCTCACTGCAGTCTTGACTTCCTGGGCTCAGGTGACTTCCTCACCTTAGCCTCCCAGTACCTGTAACTACAGGGGTGCACCATGATGCTTGGCTAAGTTTTTCAGTTTTTAATAGAGATGAGGTTTCTCCATGTTTCCCAAGCTGATCTGGAACTCCTGGGCTCAAGCAATCAACCCGCCTCGGCCTCCCAAAGTGCTGGGATTACAGGTGTGAGCCACTGCTCCCAGCCTCAAGGGATTTGTTTAATGAAATTAACATGTACCTTAATATATACATAATATATAGATGGATTCAGTATATTGTAAATCATATTAAAAATAATTTAAAAG
This sequence comes from Chlorocebus sabaeus, assembly GCF_047675955.1. Classification (NCBI taxonomy): domain Eukaryota; kingdom Metazoa; phylum Chordata; class Mammalia; order Primates; family Cercopithecidae; genus Chlorocebus; species Chlorocebus sabaeus. Next base: position 76,527,196 of record NC_132917.1, on the reverse strand, counting down.
TTAATTTTAGTATATAAACTAAATAAACTAATAAACTAAAAGTTAATTTTTATAGTATATCTTTTTTCTCACAGACTTTTATAATATGCAGGCAGTTTCCAAAACAGAACTGAGGAGTTTGGGTTGTACTGAGTTAAAACTGGGAGAGATGATCTATAAGCTATCTATTATTTTACAATGGAAAATTATGTCTGATACTCATAAATAATCTATTTAGGATTCTCTTTACAGTCTTTCCCTGTCTCCACGTTTGTTGTAATTTGAAACATTGAAAGCTGAGAGTAAAAATTGAAGGAGGTTTGTTAATGTCAGTATGTGGCAACAACAAGCAGATTATGGGCCCAGTTAGTAATTCTGGAAGTAGAGTTTTGAATGCTCTTCAAGTTTGATTACCCAGCAGTTAGTGGGAGATGCCATAAATTGGGCATAGAAAACAGCTGAGAATAGGAAACAGAAAGATCAGGACCTGGGATATCAGCCAAGCTGACCATAGATAAAAAACGTGAAGCTGATCTTATTGATTTGGCTGAACAGCATTGCTCGCCCCAAACATATTGGAATATCCATCATTTATCTTTTAACAAACATGTATTTGTGCTTTTTCTTGCATCTCAGCTTAAATCATGAAAAGAGAAGGGTAACGTATAAACCCAGGGCTGATGTGTAATGGTATTTATTTAGTGAGCATGGATGTGAAGGACATTTTACTGGGTCTGCAGTATCTGAGGTTTAACTACAAAGCAAGGGGGCTCTTGGGAGCAATGAATGAGCCTGACATTCATACTAGGAAATTTAAATTCCCATCTGGTCAAAGGGCAGATTTTTTAAAGCTCTCTTGCATGTGGTTTTCTGCTGGCCACTTGAGTAAAGATTTACTTAGAGACTGAGGTGGTAATAAGTTTGGATGAAAAACATCAGGGGATCCAGCTGTGCAAAGGTAAGGAGAAGGAACTGACAATAATTTTGCCTCTGTTATCAACCTCAATAAATCACATAGGATGTAAGTGTTTGTTATTTTTAGATCGATAACTAGGGACAACCAGAAATAATAAGAGGTAGCAATAGAATGGAGTTCCTGAAATAGAGGGTAGAAAATTTAAAAAAAAAAAAATTAGGTATATGTGCTAATGTGGCCCTGTTTAAAATGCAGTGCTACTGGGGAAAAAAATCAGTAGGACTTACACAAATTCAAAAACTCTCAAGAGTTTGGACTCAAGGAAAAAGAAATACCTAACTTCATCTAGGTAAGTAAAGGAGTTTTACTAGGGATAACATTTGAAGTGCTAAATAGTTGAGAAATGGGAAGAGACTCCCAAACAGAAAAATAGCAAGTGAAAAGAAAAATATATGGAGACATAAGAGAGCATGGCCAATTCTGAAACTGGAAGATTCAAAACACGTTAGAGTTTGGAAGCGTAGGTATGATGTTCATGGAAAGAAAATGTAATGGAAAAGATTGGATCATGGAGAACTTTGCATGTCGTGGTAAAGCACATAGAACTAATTTTGTAAATAAGGGTTATATATAGGATTGTTTAGTAGATATATGATCTCATTATATTTGCATTTGGTAATAAGGGTAGTGCTAACCCTGGAACCCAATTAGGGAAATAAGGATTTGAGCTAAGATATTAATAGTTAAGATTAATCTTAGTGACTACTTAATGAGTAAATATAAAATACATGATGATGACAAACTAAGGCAATTATCATAAAAATTTAAAGGAAGAAAGACAATGAATTAGACAAGGTGATCCATTGGGTGGGGCTGAGGAAGGTGTCTAACATTCATCTACTTTAATGGCTTGGGTAAATGTTAATGCAAATATCCAGATTTTTAGGTACAAAAAGGTATTTAATTTGTTTTATTTTAATATATGAGTTTGGATTTTTAAAATAGGTCTTATTTGGAAAAACATACTTGAGGTTCAATAACATATAACTGAGTAAAAGGTTTAAAAAGACATTTTTGAAATTTTTCATATTTTATTTTTTAGGTTCTAAGTATAAACTCTTTGTGTTATAATTAGTGCTTATCTAAGATTTAATTTTTTGAGTGTTGGAGAAAGAATCACGTATAAAAAGAGGTTTATTTATAAGGTTGGTATTCCCTCCGGAATGAAAGAGAAGACATGTTTTCCATTTCTTCAAGGACTTGCCATTACTAGGGATAATGGTAATTGTGAAATCTCCAAGGGAGAGATGAGAGTCTGAAAATCAAGTACATTACTTTCAATTTGCATTATTCCCATGTGGGGATCCCTACAGTGCCTGATGCAGAGGAGTATGGTAAGAACTTGCAGCTGCTTTTAGGAATCTACCAGCAGGAAGCCCTCAGCAGCTATTTATAGGAAACAGTCTGCAATGCTTTAAACCTCTACCACCTCCTCAGGAAAGCATTCCCAAAAACTCAAGAGAAGTTGGGCTTCCCCCAACCTACCGCAGCACTCCTTATATTCTCCTATCAATAATTATCTCAATGGAATCCAGTTTTCTGATTGTAGGTCTAGTCTCTGTCCTCTGTCTGGCTCAGAGCTCTTTTTTGTTGAGGAGACTCTGTTAGTGCCTTCACCATTTCTAGCTTCCAGCAGAGTGTCTAGCAAATATATTACGTTATTCTTAAAATCGTGTTTGATTGGTGAATGGAGAGTGAAACTGCATGAAAGAATAGCCAGAATCCCATCTACTTTTGAGGAGAGAAATAACATTTCTCAGAGGGTCAGACTGGCTTTTATTCCCAGCATTGACAGAAGCACCTTAGCCCTCTTCAAACTTCACTTTTCTCACCTATTAAAGGTAAAATAACCTGCTTTTCTAAAAAAAAATAAATAAATAAAACAAACAAACAAAAAAACACTTACTCTGATGTTTAATTAAATCCATGTATGCAGCACATGTGGTTGTGAAAGTTGTTATAATCAAAATGGAGCCACTTGTGTCAATCCCTGATAAGGAGAGCCAAGGAAAGTTATCATGGGAGGGTTTTCATGCATGTATGCCTGATAAGAAATATCACAAAAGACTACGCAAAAAACACAATCTTGCACAAAGGCCACTGCAACCTTACACAGAAAATACTTCTGCCAGGATGCCTGTCTAGCAACTGACTGTCCTATCTTGGACTAATGCCACCCTTGCTATTGATTCTGGTAGCCAAGGATAATTGATTCAAAACAACTTATGTAATCTTCCTCATGTTGCCTTTAAAGGTTTCCAATTGCCTCAACCTCTTTGAACACACACATAAAATTTACTACAGCACATGTATTCCCATTGCAATGCTACTCCCAAATAAATATCATTTTAGGACAGTCTCCTGTCTGTTATTCAGTTTGATATGGGAAATAGTAACAATGCAGCAAAATCTAATTCCTTTCTGATTTCCAATTCTGCTCTTTTCCAGAATCTCAACTTCAGTTCCACACATGAGTTCATAGTGCCACAAATACATGTGTTTCTAGAGATGGTACGTGGGAGAATATGGTACTTGGAAATTTGTCTTTACACCTTTTAATACTTTCTCCTTTGTTCTTGTTGACATACGCAGAATCTCTAACCAGAATGAAAATAATAAAAATAAGCTGTAATGAACTCTAACATGATGACTTCTATAAATGACTCATGTAAGAATGAATCTGACACTATATATAAATTGACAAATTATAAGATATAAAAATGAGAAATTCATTAAATGCAATATTTATACGTTAACTATGGCATGCTCTAAAACCTTCCAAGGCTTTAACATTATTATACTCTTACATGAATCTTTGTTAAATGCCTACCAGAAACCCACATTATCACTTTATATTTTTTGTTTGCCTTGATTTCTTAAATGACAATTAGTCAAAATCTAATGTATTAAAGGAGTGACACGAACATGCAGCCTTAGAATATTCCCTTATTACCAAGCAGCCTCTGAAGGCCAATTACTTGGTTCTTATGTTAGCCTTCTACTTCCTCACTGTGAATCCTTGGGCACATAACATAGCTTCAGTTTTCCCAGGCATTTAATATGTAACATAATTCTTTATAGAGTCTGTGTTACAAGTAACAAAGATAATACATGTAAAGAGGGCCTCGCACATAGAAAATGCCTAGTAATTAATATACTTCTATCATCTCAAATATAATATTGAATTCTACATATACTTAGTGCCTTGCTTTTTTATGTTTATGTATTCTTAATGTGTCTTCATGTTAATATTGTTCTACAATATAATTCTAAATTCTGCATGTTATATAACACTACGCACCATAATTTAACTAACCAATATCCTGCTATTGAGCATTTCGATTTTTCCATTTTATCAGTCATATCTATATAAAGTACTTTCATGAACATCTTCTTACAGACATTTTTACACACATCCCTTATAATTTGCTTAGAATAAATGTTTAGAATATGAGATAGTAGGGAAATAATATTGTAGGTTATAATAGAAGGTAGTAGGGAAATAAAATAAATAAATATTGTCAGGATATTTGCTGTCTCAACAGGAGTTTCTCTTTCCTTATGTTTTTCTGTAAAGCACCAGATACCCTTGGGCATACGCTGCTACTATTTTGAATGAGATTAAATCACACTCATTTTTGGTTGATTATTGCTGCATATTGAACATCTGTTGCTTTCATGTTTTATCCAGACACCTTATTGACCTCTGTTATTGTTACTGTTACAAAATGCAATCATTGGTTGCTCATTTCTGACAATGTGACAAGCAAAACCTGAATATCCTTCAGACATAAATACTTAGAAATGCTGTATGAGACTTTTTTAAGTTAATGCGTGTGAGAACAACTTGCAAAGAACAAAGAAAAATTCTCAAGTACCAGAAATAAATAACTTAAAACGACTGCAATGGCATTAGAATGGAGTATGAGGGGATTCATGATCCTGGTAATTTAGGCCTGAGTTTTAATACCCGTGCAGGTATAATAATAATAATAATAATAATAATACCTTCAAACTGAGTGGATTGTGGAGTTGGAATTAAGGCCCTCATATTTGTTTGGGACTATCAGAAAGCTTGCATGCACCTTATTTGAACAAATGATAATGAAAATTTTTACTTACCTACACTTAGAGACTGTGTTATTGTAGAGAAAATATTTTGGTGTCTGCATGGTTAAGGCCTTCTGAACAGAGAAACTTCAAACATGGTTAAAGGGCAGACCTTGGAATTTAAAACATGATTTCCATCTCTCTGGAGGAGAAAGTTTTCTCCCCAGAGGGGAGAACATACCTTGAGCTATTATTTAAATTCCAAAGGATTTACTTACAATAGACAGGAGAGGGTTGGTTTCTTTTTCCCCCTTTCTTAGAGGGGACGAAGAAGTTCTATGCCATCTGTCTTATATAAATTCCCAAATTTGGCCGGGTGCGGCGGCTCAAGCCTGTAATCCCAGCACTTTGGGAGGCCGAGACGGGTGGATCACGAGGTCAGGAGATCGAGACCATCCTGGCTAACACGGTGAAACCCCGTTTCTACTAAAAAATACAAAAAACTAGCCGGGTGAGGTGGCGGGCGTCTGTGGTCCCAGCTACTCCTGAGGCTGAGGCAGGAGAATGGCGTAAACCCGGGAGGCGGAGCTTGCAGTGAGCTGAGATCCGGCCACTGCACTCCAGCCTGGGCGACAGAGCGAGATTCCGTCTCAAAAAAAAAAAAAAAAAAAAAAATCCCAAATTTATATTTCAAGATTCCTCAACCCTACTGCATAACTCAAGAAAAAGGAAAAATTGAAACTGATGCAGTTATTTCTGTAATAAAGATAATCTGTCTTGATTAAGAAAGTTTGTTCAATCTCAGATACAAATATAAATATTAAAAAATTATCAGGGATGGCAAAAATGTTGCATATCTTTACTTGAGCTCTTGATGTAGAAAAGTCTTCCCTGAGAATTTAAAACCTCTAGCATATAATTTACCTAAATTTGGTGTTCCAATTCATGCGACCTGAGTGGACCTGTAACTTTTAATCTGAGAAATTGATATAGATAATGATATTAAACCAAACCAATCATGTAAGCATTGATTTGCAGAAAGAAATAAAAATCACTCTAGAAAGGTCATCCTGAGGCACACGGAATTCTAAAACAAGGAAATAAAAGCCCTATAAATGTGAATTTATCATCAGAATTTACACAGTACCTAAGAAAGGAAGAAACTGGTATAGTAAGCAAATCTTAAACAGCAATAATTGAAAGGATCAATATCAGGTAATAAAAAATAATCTAAAACATAATAAAATATATCTTTTTACAGTGGTTAAGAAACTAAGTTTCGGAGTCATTTTTTTTTTTTAATAAAAGAATGGTTAGATTTTAAAAAGAGCTAAACAATATCTACATATTCTAAAGATTATAAAGAAATCTAAAAGCCAGTAGATGAATTTTATAGTAGATTGGACATTTACATGGACAGAACTCATGAAATCCAAGTTAGATATGAAGAAATTGTAAAGAATTAAGCAGTAAAAATGCTCCAAAATATAGGACAAAGTGAAAAGATGCTACCTGCGAATAATAGGATTTAGAGAAATAAAGAAATTGGGGAAAAGAAGCAATAGAATTTGTACTTGCTGAGAATCTTCCTAAATTGGTGAAAAGTTTAAAACAAATCTTAAGCAAAATAATTAAAAATAAATCTAACGACCGGGCGCGGTGGCTCAACCCTGTAATCCTAGCACTTTGGGAGGCCGAGACGGACTGATCACGAGGTCAGGAGATCGAGACCATCCTGGCTAACATCGTGAAACCCCGTCTCTACTAAAAAAAATACAAAAAAAACTAGCCGGGCGTGGTGGCGGGGCCTGTAGTCCCAGCTACTCGGGAGGGTGAGGCAGGAGAATGGCATGAACCCGGGAGGCGGAGCTTGCAGTGAGCTGAGATCCGTCCATTGCACTCCAGCCTGGGCAACAGAGCGAGACTCCATCTCAAAAATAAATAAATAAATAAATAAATAAATAAATAAATAAATAAATAAATCTAACTTAGATACATAACAATGAACCTGAAGGACCAAGCCCAATCTTAAAAGCAACCAGAGAATTACCTACAAACCATAAAAACTTGTTGGATATAAATCTACATATAGTGAAAGAAATCCTGATGCTGGGAGGAGGAAAACAGTTCAATGAAAGGGATACCGAGACCTTCATGGGGTGATGGAAATTCCTATAACTTGATTATAAGACCCCATTAAACAGTAAGTATAGAATTTACATTAATAAATTGACTACCAATAACAACATGAACGAATCTCAAAATGTAATGTATAAATTACTCTACCTAAGAAAACAACAAATCTAGTTAAGTTATAAAAAATGCAAACCATATTATCTATTGTTGATAAGATACACTTGTATGTTGGAAAATACAAAAACCATGAATAAGAAATGCTCAAATCGATTTCAAGATATTAATACTAACTTGGAAGTAGGGGAAGGAAAAGTGTCCACATAATTTAGGGGTGGAGCTTTAGTTTTACCTGTAATTTTTCATTCTTATTTTTATAGAGAAGTAATAAGATAATACGTGGCAAAATTTTATAACTACTACATTTTGGTAGTCAATATAATGGAATTGTATTATCATCTACATATTTTGAATATTTTGTAATTAAAATGTAAAAAAGAAAATAATATCTGCAAATAGTGATACTTTTGACTCCTTTGGAATGTTCAGAGTTTGTAATTACTGTCTCAATGCAAACTCAATGCAAAACAGTCCTACAATCCTAAATAAAGTTGCATTATTTATGTATTGTTTTCTAGTTTTAATGAGAATGCTTCTGGTGTTTCCTAGTCAACATGATAGCTCAGCATATTTCTGGCTGTTATAATTATTACATATACATTTATTTTTATTTTGGTATTAAGAAAAATTATCCTTATAGTATATTAGTCAAGAGATTTGTTAAAGTTTTTTTTAGTAATAAATACTGAATCCCATCAATTGCTCTTCTGGCATGTAAACGTTATAAACAATATAGAGCAGTTTCTAGATTAGAGGCAGACTTCCTTCACTGAGCTTCATTCAGCTTCACCACATGACTGAGCAATTTACTTGCTCTATGCCTCAGTCTGCTTACATACTTTTTCTACCCACTTGACAGGTAGATGTGGGAATTAACTAGATTAAACACCTAATACAGTGCCTGACAAATAGTAAGCAATTAATAAAATGCTAGCTATTGTTACTTTACATGTATTTTTTCTCCCCTTATTGATGATGAAGAGTCATTTAGATAATGTTTATTGAGCAATTGATATTAAATACATACTGTTGTAGTCACTGGGAATGAAAGAATATACAAACGCAAAGTCTCTCTTCTCTTATATAGTATAATTTACATAATAAATTCTGTTGGTGTATTTCTTATCATTAGACTCTTTTCCCACTCCCAGAATGAATCTCACTAGCTTATATGTAGGCTTTTTTGGCTAACATTGTTAGGATTTTTGACTCTGTATGCAAAACCAACATTATCTGTAAATTTCCTTTGTGTGTCTGTGTTCTTTCTCAGGTTATACAAGTTTTGTAAAATGATTTTAGAGACTCTTAAGATTTTCTAAATCCCTAAGCAGTTAAAAATAGAACATAAATGAATTTTCCTAAAACCTAGTATTAAAACTATTTGCTTGAGATTACTCTTTTCTGCTGAGTTCTTTGACAACTCTTTCAGTTTCTTGAATTATTATTCAGCTATTACTATTGTACTTAAATTATTCTAACTGTTCCTGAACAATATTTTAAAATTTTTTGTTCCTTCAAAATAGTATAGTTTATTATGGTTTTCAAATTAGCACATTAGAATTATGTTTTAAAAATCACATCCCTATCAGTGTTAATATATTCTTTTCTCATACATAATTTTGTCTTCCTTCTTGGTGGTGAGTGAACTTATCTGAGTTTGTCTATTTTATTATTTTTTAAGCAAAACTAGGTCTTCCCTTTATCAATTCTCCTTTTTCTATTGAATAAACTACATGCTAATTTTATCTTTATCATCATTAATTACGTCCTCCAAAATTTATTCCATTTAGCTTATTATACTTACTTCTTCTTATGTTTTCTTGTTTAAATTTTAAAAAGTTTATCAGTTGACACTACACCTTTGCCAATGTCACGTTAGTTTTAATAAATGTTATTATTATTAATAATAGTTGGCAATTACCTTGAAATGGCAATTTGCAATTTTGATTAATTATATGCCATAAAAAGACATATTTTACTAACTTCAAAATGATTAGAATCTCTTTCTCAGTTATTATTGATTAAAAAAATCTACCCATTTCTGAGTAAATCCATTGCCTAGAAGATAATATATATTCAATAAATAATTTTTGCAGTTAAATTATATCTCTACTAATCAAAGTTGAAGAATATGGTTGATAGAATTTCTAAATTGTGAATGTACTGTAACTTTTCTGGTGCCTAAAACATTATCAAAGCTTATTTTTATTCCAAGGATATATGTAAACCAAAAACATATTCATTAAAGTACAAAAGTTTGATGTAAATAGGTTTATATATGCTATAGTGTATCTACAGGCATATGTGTTTATTAGATATAAATACAATCAAATGTTTTCATTATCTTGAACAACGTTTTCACTGAACAATCATCTATGTCTCTATATAGCTATCATCAACGTGTGTGTGTGTGTGTGTGTGTGTTTGCCTGCTTAGGTAATCAAAGCCTTAAACACTCATGTGACACACTGATGTCATGGTATGTCAAATGGTCTTTCATATTGAAACAATTTTTGATTTATTTCAATTCACTTTTGAGGGTATACATATATTCAAGATATTTATAACTTTATTGTTAATTTTATATTTTATAAATAGAACTATATGAAATATTTGTTTACATATGTTTAATATGTAAGAGGAATGTGTATTTATAAATATATGACATGACTATAAAGATCCTTTTAGTTTAGTTATAGATTCTTTATCTTGAAGTATTATATTAGGCCCTTCTTGTATTGTTATAAAGAAATATCAGAGACTGAGTACCTTCTAAAGAAAAGAGGTTTAATTGACTCACAGTTCTTCGGGCTGTACAAACATGGCACTGACATCACTGTGCTACTCTGGAGTAGCACTACATCACTCTGGAGGCCTCAGAAAGCTTTTACTCATGGCGTTAAGGTTAAATGGGAGTAGGTACAGCACATGTTGAAAGCAGGGGCCAGAGAGGGGGTGCAAGGAGTAGGTGCCACACTTTTTTTTTTTTTTTTTTTTTGAGATGGATTCTGGTTCTGTCGCCCAGGCTGGAGTGCAGTGGCGCGATCTCAGCTCACTGCAAGCTCCGCCTCCCGGGTTCAGGTCATTCTCCTGCCTCAGCGTCCCCAGTAGCTGGGACTACAGGCGCCCGCCATCTCGCCCAGCTAATTTTTTGTATTTTTAGTAGAAACGGGGTTTCACCGTGTTAGCCAGGATGGTCTCGATTTCCTGACCTCGTGATCCACCCGCTTCAGCCTCCCAAAGTGCTGGGATTACCGGCGTGAGCCACCGCGCCCGGCCACACTTTTAAATGAACAGAGCTCCAGAGAACTCAAAGACAGCACCAAGCCATGGGGGAACACGCCTCATGTCCCAAACACTTCCCATCAGGCCCCAATCCACTTCCAGCATTGATAATTACAATTCAACATAAACTTTGGGCAAATACCCAAACTATAGCAAGTATATTTTGTCTAATATTATAATTATTCTTTCCATATTTCCTGTTAATTTCCTTTTTTTCCTATTAATTTCTATTAATTTCCATATTTCCTATTAATTTTCCATTAACTTTTTATTAATTTGCTTATATATGTAATGTGTCTTCAAATTTACTTTTTAGAACATTTCTCTACGTTATTCTTTCTGTGTGTGATTCTTGCTATTTTTTTTGCAAATATTTGTTTTTTAATCTTTATGAATTTTTATTTTGCATTTTTTTTTTTCTATTGAGCTAGAATCTTTCTGAGGAGGATAGAAAATGTAGTAAATCTGCAATTTTTCTCAACAATACTGAATTCCAAATCTACTAAAATGACCTGTGATTTCAGATCCAGTTTATTAAGGAATGTTTCATACAGCTTGATATGTTTCTCTTTCAAGAATTTCTTAGTATAATTTATTATTTAGGCCGGGCGTGGTGGCTCACGCCTGTAATCCCAGCACTTCGGGAGGCCAAAGTGGGCAAATCACTTGAAGTTACGAGTTCGTGACCAGCCTGAGAAACATGGCAAAACGCCATCTTTAACAAAAATACGAAAATTAGCTGGGCGTGGTGACACATGCCTGTAATCCCAACTACTCAAGAGGCTGTGACCCGAGAATCACTTGAGCCCACGACATGGAGGTTGCAATGAGCAAGATTGTGCCACTGCACTCCAGCCTGGGTGATAGAATGAGACTCTGTTTCAGAAAAAATTAAACAAATAAATAAACATGTGTGTATATATACATATATATAATTAAGTAAAAAGTTAACATTAGTTCTTTAAATGTAAACCTTAATTGTATTATTTTCATCAGTATTCGTTTTTAATTTTATACGTCTTCCTTATTTTTGGTTTGTGTTTGATTCTTTTAATTTTCTTGATTGGTTGGACTATTTATTTAAGAATTTACTTTACAGAAAAGGTAGTATGTTTTGTGGTTTATTTTTTGTTTCAACTAATAGCCCATAATATCTTTCTATAAAACTTACATATTAACTATAATTTGATTGAGTGTAAATTTATGCCAAGCTATGAAAATATTGAAAATATTGTCTTTCAATATTTAGTATTTGGAAAAGAGAGGCAGAATCACAAGTGTAATTTTTATATTTGTAAGCTATATTTTTTTAATCTGAGTAAATATAAATATTTTTGTCTTTATTTTGAAAATTAAAAAATAAAATCACATTTTATTTGGTCAGTGTGTCTTTATTTAATTTTATCTGGTACTTCAAATGCTCTTTTAAGTTGAAGACACTGATTTTTCCAAGAAAATATCTTCTAAAATATTTATTTGAATATTTTATCTTTCCTCCTTATATTTGCTGGTCTCTACTTCCATAAATTTCTATATTTTACAAATAATATGTCTAATTATTTGTTGCTATATTGTTTGGTTTAAAAAGTTTATATTATCAATTGTAATTTTTGTAATATAATTTATCGAGTAAGAGATAAAGTTTTAAAAATCGTTTTCAGCAAGAATGTTTTAATTAAATATTTTCCCTAAAATTATAAGTAGTTTATTCTTTGATTTAAAACTGCCTGTTTTTAATCCTGGTTTCTACCTTGTACGTGAGGAACTTGGATAAGTTACTCTGTCCTTCTAGTATGATGATGTCCTCACCTGATAAACTAGTATAATACTTGTATTTATTTTATTAAGCTATTACATAAATATAATATTTATGAAAGTCTCAGAAATGTGTAATAAATAGCAAGAGAATATCATTTGATTAATACTAGTAAGTTTTATTGCTTAAAAGCATTACAACTTTTGAACTCATTTTCAGGTACTTCCATGTACTTTAACATTTTGGACAAGTTACATAAACTCTTTTACCTCAGTTTATTCATCAGTAAAATCAAAACAACTGAAATACAGCATTTGGTGATACTTTAAGTAGAAGAAAGTAGTATACACTATACATAACCCATTTAACACATCCAGCATAGCATAATTACTAAAAAAAAAAAAAAAAATCATTCTTCTTAGAACCCCTAACACATGGCCTGGAACATATTAGCAAATCAAACACTGGCTAAATTAATGAATGAACTGTTTCTACGTGATTGGATATTTATGTTATTTTCAATTTAACAGTGACACAAAATTTCTGTGATTATCCCTCTAGATAGTCACACAAATACTGATATGAATAACTTATTGTTAATTCTAGATATGAAATTAGTATACAAAATATTGCAATGCATATGTATCTTAATCATCTCTAAAATATTATTCCAATTTGCATTCTAATTTGCATACCATGGTAGTTCTGAAATCGTTGAAAAGGATCACTTTTAAAAGTTTGCTGTTACACAATTTGAGAATAATGGTATCTTTTAACAATTCATTTTTTCTGTTAAGCTCAAACTTTTTTTTCAAAATGCCTATTAGCCATCTACATTTCTTTTGTGATTCAAAATTTCAGTCCTTGCCTCACTTTTATATTGAGCTATTCCATTTTAAATTTTAATTAGAAAATTCTTTTTACAAAGCAAGAATATTAATTCTCTATCTTTCATAAAACTGTAAACTATTTTTTTCCTATTCTATTATTTTATTCTTTTGCCATTTGATGTGGTTTGGCTGTGTTCCCACCCAAATCTCAACTTGAATTCTATCTCCCAGAATTTCCATGTGTTGTGGGAGGGACCCAGGGGAAGGTTATTGAATCATGGGGGCCAGCCAGTCTTTCCTGTGCTATTCTCGTGATAGTAAATAAGTCTCACGAGATGGGTTTCTGCTTTTGCTTCTTCCTCATTTTCTCTTGCTGCCACCATATAAGAAGAACCATTCGTCTCCCACCATGATTCTGAGGCCCCCCTAGTCATTGGAACTTTAAGTCCAATAAAACCTCTTTTTCTTCCCAGTCTTGGGTATGTCTTTATCAGCAGTGTGAAAATGAACTAATACAGTAAATTGATACCAGTAGAGAGGGGAGCTGGGTATCAGTCAGAGACTGGAACAGTTTAGAAGTCTCAAAAGACAGGAAAATGTGGGAAAGTTTGCAACTTCCTAGAGACTGGTTGAATGGCTTTGACAAAAATGCTGATGGTAATATCAACAATAAGGTCCAGCCTAAGGTGGTCTCAGATGGAGATGAGGAACTTAGGAACTGGGGCAAAGGTGACTCTTGTTATATTTTAGCAAAAAGACGGGTGGCATTTTGCTCCTGCCCTAGAGATTTGTGAGACTTTGAACTTGAGACAGATGATTTAGGATATCTGGCAGAATAAATTTCTAAGCAGCAAAGCGTTCTAAAGGTGACTTGGTTGCTGTTAAAAACAGTCCATTTTAAAACGGAAACAGAGCATAAAAGTTCAGAAAATTTGCAGCATGACAATGCAGTAGAAAAGAAGAACCAATTTTTTGAGGAGAAATTCAAACAGACTGCAGAAATTTGCATAAGTAGCAAGGAGCCTAATGTTAATCCCCAAGACCCTGGGGAAAATGTCTCAGGACCTTTTCAGAGACTTTCACAGCAGTCCTTCCCATCACAGGCCTGGAAGCCCAGAAGGAAAAAGTGGTTTCATGGGCTGGTCCCAGGGTCCTGTGCTGTGTGCAGCCTAGGGACTTGGTTCTCTGTGTCCCAGCTGCTTCAGCCATGGCTGAAAGGGGACAACGTAGAGTCTGAGCTGTGGCTTTAGAGGGAGGAAGCCCTAAGCCTTGGGAGCATCCACATGCTGTTGAGCCCGCAGGTGCACAGAAGTCAAGAATTGAGGCTTGGGAACCTCCGCCTAGATTTCAGAAGATGTATAGAAACGCCTGGATACCCAGGTAAAAGTTTGCTGCAGGGGCAGTGCCCTCATGGAGAACCTCTGCCAGGGCAGTGTTGAGGCACTGCCTAGTGGAACTGTGAGAAGAGGGCCACCATCCTCTCTCCTCCAAACCTCAGAATGCTAGATCCACCCACAGCTTGTACTGTGTACCTGGAAAAGCCACAGACACTCAGCACCAACCCATGAAAGCAGCCAGGAGGAAGGCTGTACCCTGCAAAGTCACAGGGGTGGAGCTGCCTAAGACCATGGGAACCTACCTCTTGCATCAGCATGACCTGGATGTGAGACCTGGATTCAAAGGAGATCATTTTGGAGCTTTAAAATTTGACTACCACACTGGATTTCAGACTTGCATGGGCCCTGTAACCCCTTTGTTTTGGCCAATTTCTCCCATTTGGAACGGTTGTATTTGTCCAACCCCTATACCGTCATTGTATCTAGGAAGTAACTAGCTTGCTATTGATTTTACAGGGTTATACAATTTCATTCAGCAATGTGTATTGAGTGCCTACTATGTGCAAAGCCTTCACCTACATATTAGAATTACCATTGATATGCAAGACATATATCAGAGTAATGGAAAGTGAAGTTTTCAGATTGACTTTCTTCAGACTCGTAATTGCAGGTCTACCTTAATTTTTGTTAATGTCCTTATCAGTTTAGGAGTACCTGTGTCAGGTCATAAGCCCCAAACTTCAGAGTCCCCAAAATCAGATAATGAGTTACCTGTAATTCCCCACTGAGCAGTAAGCATTGCAAACAAAACCCCAAATCTCTACAATTTTTCACAGACTTTGTTATATGTATGTCTCCTGAAGTTAACTAGGACACTGCTGATGCCACAGTCCTGTAGGATAAACTATTGTCTGGATGATTGAATCTTGATACATTGGTAACAGAAAGATGCTTCTCAATTACGATGGACAGTAACAGTATTAACCGACGGCATTATACTTAGTGGTGAGATAGTATAGGCATTCTAATGACGTTGAGAAACTAGACAAGATCAACTGGTATCACCTCTAAAGCATTTAATAGTGCTTTAAATATTTTAGCTGAAACAAAAGAAAAGAAATGTGAACTATTACAGTCACAACAATCTAATCACTATTTATAGATGATGTGAGTTTATAGCTGGAAAACTAAAAAGAATCATATAGAGGCAAGTACTTTGTGCAGATAAAAAGTGAATATCAATATTTCCCATATACAAATATCAATATTTCCCATATACGAATATCAATATTTCCCATATACAAATATAGCCCATTAAAATTGAGTCATATTGTATATAAATTGTGTAAATCTCTGATCAGAATACATTGCAACATATCTTGTTAAATATTTTACAAAAGTATAGATAGGAAGAATTACAAATGACTCAAATAAATGGACAAGTAATAAAAATAAAACAAAAATAGGGTGTGATAAAATAGGCATCTCATGCATCACTGTGGGTTTATATTGTTCTGAGAAGTAATTTATCAACACATAACAAAACATTTAAAAATTCATATACTTATTGACTGGATAATGCAGCTTTTCAGAATATATTTTAAATGAAAAACATAAGAATGTGTGCAGGGTCTTATCTAATACTTAGAGCTTTATTCTTATACTAAAAATTGGAAGCAGTAGAAATGTCTAGGAGTAAAGGACTGATCAAATACATTATAGGCTTTTAATAAAATAAACTTTAATGCAACATTTGGTCTCAGGATACAGTAAAATGCTTCTTGTTATGAAATATGAGACATATTTTAAGTGGAGAAGTTCAGTCACAAAACAGATACTGTATGATTTCAGTTTAGTGGTGGTGCATGAGGTAGATTTGGATGTCTAATAAACATTCCAAACTTAATGTCACTGAATAGTAGTAGAGTTGGTTTTCAATATCCTTTCTCCATTCTTACTACAGTAATTGAAACCTTGAATTTTAGCTGGTCACTGGCTGCCCAGCTAAAGACTGCAGCCTCCCAGGTAACTATTAGTTGTATCTCTGTGACTAGGTTATGAACAAGGGTACACATGTGGAAGCAACATGTACAGATTCCAAGTCGCCACTTTAAAGGAAAGGAGCATACTTCTCTTTCTCCTTCTATCTTGCTTCCTGGTATTTGGTTGTGTTCTCAAAACATCTTTAATGAGGGCAGAGCAAAAATAAATTCTGTTTCCCCAAGGCTTTGGAGTTTCCATTTAAGCCTCCAAATTGTCATGTTTAGACTTTTACAGTAGAAGGTATGCTAGTTATCAATGTATTGCCCCTTAGCTTCAAATTCTCTTTTCTATGATGAAGAATTTGGACCCCGTAAATATTTCTTCTTCTTTGCCAGCCAAGACTATGTAAATTATCAGCAGAGGGCGCTAGAGGGACACTTGAAGAAGACCACTTACTTTCTGGTTTTGATGTGCTGCTCTGGCCAAGTTCCTGCACTGCACTGTGTCTAGCAGTAACTAGTAGCCAACAGCTTCTAAAACACCTCAAATTGTGCACTTTTAAATCAGGTATGATCCTAAGATCCCTACCACTGAGATGGGTTCCCTGATTTCAGTGGAGTTGATGAAATCCAGGAGTAGCAGAGGCCAGGTAGCAACACTTAACCACAAAATACAAGAGGGGTATGTCTACTGGAAAGGGAAGCAGGGGCATAACAGTTATCAGAATGCTTTGGCCTGGAGAGTTATTTGGCAGTTGCTAGTTGATCATGGTGTCTTTACTAATGAAGTAGTCAGACAGTCCTCTGGAGTATGTCTTGATCAATAGAACAGGAAAATAAAAACTCTAGATTTGATGAAAGAAAAACTGAGTTGAATAATCACAATATTGAGTCCCGACTTCTCATTCAGCTATCTGACATGGTTTGGGTCTGTGTCCTCACGCAAATTTTATCTTCTAGTTCCCATAAGTCCCATGTCTTGTTGGAGGGACCCAGTGGGAGAGAATTGAATTGTGGGGGGTGGGTCTTTCCACGCTATCCTCATGATAGTGAGTAAGTCTCATGAGATCTGATGGTTTTAAAAACGGGAGTTTCCCTGCACAAGCTCTCTTTCTTCGCCTACTGCCATTCATGTAAGATGTGACTTGTCGTCTGCCATGATGGTGAGGCCTCCCCAGCCACATTGAACTGTAAGTCCACTAAACCTCTTTCTTCCCAGTCTCAGGTGTGCCTTATCAGCAGTGTGAAAATGGACTAATACAGTAAATTGGTACTGGGAGTGGGGCACTGCTGTAAAGGTACCTGAAAATGTGGAAGCGGCTTTGGAAGTGGGTAACAGGCAGAAGTTGGAACAGTTTGGAGGGCTCAGTAGAAGACAGAAAAATGTGGGAAAGTTCAGAACTCTCTCTAGAAATTTGTTGCATGGCTTTGACCAAAGTGCTGATAATGATATGGACAATGAAATTCAGGCTAAGGTGGTCTCAAATGCAGATGAGGAACTTGTTGGGAAGTGGAGCAAAACTGACTCTTATTATATTTTAGCAAAGGGGCTGGTGGTATTTTGCCCCTGACCTAGAGATTTGTGGAAATTTGAACTTAAGAGGGATGATTTAGGGTACCTGGCAGAAAAAAATTCTAATTAGCAAAGCATTCAAGAGATGACTTGGGTGCTGTTATAGGAATTCTGTTTTACAAGGGAAGCAGAGCATAAAACTTTGGAAAATTTGCAGCCTGACAATGTGATAGAAAATAAAATCCCATTCTCTGGTAGAAATTCAAGCTGGCTACAGAAATTTGCATAAGTATCAAGGAGCCAAACATTAATCCCCAAGACAATAGGGAAAATGTCTCCAGGGCATGTCAGAGGTCTTCACAGCAGCCCCTCCCATCACAAGCCTGGAGGTCTAGGAGGAAAAACTGGTTTCACAGGCCTGGCCCAGGGTCCCCATGCTGTGTGCAGCCTAAGGACTTGGAGCCCTTCATCCCAGCTGGACCAGTCATGTCTGAAAGGGACAAATGTAGAGCTCAAGCCATGGCTTCAGAGAGTGCAAGCCTCAAGCCTTGGCAGCTTTCACATTGTTTTGGGCCTGCAGGTGTAAGAAGTGAAGAATTGAGGTTTGAGAACCTCTGCCTAGATTTCAGTGGATGTATGGAAACGCCTGAATGTCCAGGCAGAAGTATGCTTCAGGGGCAGGGCTCTCATAGAGAACCTCTGTTAGGGCAGTGCTGAAGGGAAATGTGGGGTCAGAGCCCCCACACAGTGTCCCTACTGGGGTACTTCCTAGTGGAGCTGTGAGAAGATGCTCACCATCCTCCAGACCTCAGAATGATAGATCCACTGACAGCTTTCACCGTCTGCCTGGTAAAGGCACAGACACTCAACACCAATCAGTGAAACAGCTGAAGGGAGGTTGGAGGTTGTACCCTGCAGAGCCACAGAGACGGAGCTGCCCAAGACCATGGGAAGTCACCTCTTGCATCAGCATGACCTAGATGTGAGACATGGGGTCAAAGGAGATCATTTTGCAGCTTTAAGATTTAATTGCCCCCACTGGATTCCAGACCTGCATGAGCCCTGTAGCCCCTTTGTGTTGACCAATTTCTTCCATTTAGAAAAGCTGTATTTACCCAGTGTCTGTACCCCATTGTATGTAGGAAGTAATTAACTTGCTTTTGATTTTACAGGCTCATAGGAGGAAAAGATTTGCCTTGTTTCAGGTGAGACTTTGGACTATGGACTTTTGAGTTAATGATTAAATGAATTAAGAATTTGGGGGACTGTTTGGAAGGCATGGTTGGTTTTGAAATTTGAAGACATGAGATTTGGGAGGGGCCAGTAGTGGAATTATATGGTTTGGCTCTGTGTCCCCACCTAAATCTCATCTTGTAGCTCCCATAATTCCCATGGGTTGTGGGAGAAACCCCGTGGAAGATAATTGAATCATAGGGGTGGGTCTTTCCCATGCTGTTCTCATTATAGTGAGTGAGTCTCACAAGATCTGATGGTTTTCAAAACAGGAGTTTCCCTGCATAAGCTCTCTGTCTTTGCCTGCTGCCATCCATGTAAGAGGTGACTTGCCTCCCTTGCCTTCTGCCGTGATTGTGAGGCCTCCTCAGCCATGTGGAATTGTAAATCCATTAAACCTCCTTTTTTTTCCCCCCCAGTCTTGGGTGTATCTTTATCAGGAGCATGAAAACAGACTGATACACTGTCTTAAAGCAATTCTCAGACTCCTTATTGAAGGTTCAGTCCCTTTGAGAAAGAAATTTGCATAATTGTCAAAAGTACCCACAATAAATCTTCCTCTAAATCTTTGCTCAAAAGGACTAGTACGTAAGATGACAATAACAAGGTAAAAGGTAAAAATGGCATAAGGTAAAAGGTAAAAAAAGTAAAAGGTTAAAATGACTATAAAAAGTAAAAAGAGAAAAGCCTGCACTTTCCAGGCGTTTACCAAACTGTAGCTCTGAATTGATGTTCATACCCATGGATCCAAAAGGTTAGTAATCCGATAAAGTGTAGTGAAGAAGTATGTGCATGAAATTCCCAGAATGGACACATACTGTGAAGATGTCTGTGTCCCATGTGAGTGCCCAGCAAATGGCATCCACTACATGGGAGATTCTTACTAATCAGGGGGACAATGGGGCATATATTCTCTGTGGTTATCTATCAGCCTCATTTTCCAGTCATTCCATTGCTGGATCAAATGGACCTATGTACGAAGTAGCCACAAGGGCAAGACTGGAAGCTACCTACTGAGCTCAACAACATAGTCTTTCCTAACCAAAGCTGACCTGGATAACACTACTGCTGAATGCCTAATCTATTGGCAACTGAGATCTGCAGTTCCTGATATCACACCACTTCATGCGGGAAAACAGAAAGCTCTCTGGTAGTACATTAATTGCATTGGAATATTTAACCTGACTGAAATTGACTTGTATTCTGAAAATTGATTTGTCTTTAATGCCCCTGATGCTTCTGCCAGCACCACCACTTATGGATGAACAGGCAATTCCCCATCCCACTGCTTCTAATCAAAGAATTAACTTTACAACAGAGGAAGTCCAGCAGTGGGTTCATGCACATAGAATTAACTGGTTTACCACATTCTTTATCACCACGAAGCACTTAGACTAATGAAAGATGAAATGGCTTAACCACAGACTCAGTTACAGCTTCAATACAAAGATAATACCAGGAAAAGATGGTCTTCTCACTTACATATATAAGTTTTGGAATATATAAGTTTTGAAGTAGAAACATTATATGGTTGTTCGCTTTCCATAGCCAGAATACATGAATTCAGAAGTCATTGAATGATAGAAGTGAAAGTATTGGCTCGGCATCTGGGGACGCTCTCAGCTCTCGGCGCATGGCCCAGCTTCCTTCAAAATGTCTACTGTTCATGAAATCCTGTGTAAGCTCAGCTTGGAGGGTGATCACTCTACACCCCCAAGTGCATATGGGTCAGTCAAAGCCTACACCAACTTTGATGCTGAGTGGGATGCTTTGAACATTGAAACAGCCATCAAGACCAAAGGTGTGGATGAGGTCACCATTGTCAACATTTTGACCAACCGCAGCAATGCACAGAGACAGGATATTGCCTTCACCTACCAGAGAAGGACCAAAAAGGAACTTGTATCAGCACTGAAGTCAGCCTTATGTGGCCACCTGGAGACGGTGATTTTGGGCCTATTGAAGACACCTGCTCAGTATGATGCTTCTGAGCTAAAAGCTTCCATGAAGGGGCTGGGAACCGATGAGGACTCTCTCATTGAGATCATCTGCTCCAGAACCAACCAGGAGCTGCAGGAAATTAACAGAGTCTACAAGGAAATGTACAAGACTGATTTGGAGAAGGACATTATTTCGGAAACATCTGGTGACTTCCGCAAGCTGATGGTTGCCCTGGCAAAAGGTAGAAGAGCAGAGGATGGTTCTGTCATTGACTATGAACTGATTGACCAAGATGCCCGGGATCTCTATGACGCTGGAGTGAAGAGGAAAGGAACTGATGTTCCCAAGTGGATCAGCATCATGACCGAGCGGAGCGTGCCCCACCTCCAGAAAGTATTTGATAGGTACAAGAGCTACAGCCCTTACGACATGTTGGAGAGCAGCAGGAAAGAGGTTAAAGGAGACCTGGAAAATGCTTTCCTGTACCTGGTCCAGTGCATTCAGAACAAACCCCTGTATTTTGCTGACCGGCTGTATGACTCCATGAAGGGCAAGGGGACTCGAGATAAGGTCCTGATCAGAATCATGGTCTCCCGCAGTGAAGTGGACATGTTGAAAATTAGGTCTGAATTCAAGAGAAAGTACGGCAAGTCCCTGTACTATTACATCCAGCAAGACACTCAGGGCGACTACCAGAAAGCGCTGCTGTACCTGTGTGGTGGAGACGACTGAAGCCCGACACAGCCTGAGCGTCCAGAAATGGTGCTCGCCATGCTTCCAGCTAACAGGTCTAGAAAACCAGCTTGCGACTAACAGTCCCTGTGAGGGGACATTAGCATTGCCCCAACCTCATTTTAGTTGCCTAAGCATTGCCTGGCCTTCCTGTCTAGTCTCTCCTGTAAGCCAAAGAAATGAACATTCCAAGGAGCTGGAAGTGAAGTCTATGATGTGAAACACTTTGCCTCCTGTGTACTGTGTCACAAACAGATGAATAAACTGAATTTGTACTTTAGAAACAAACAAACAAAAAAAAGGAGTGAAAGTATTTATTTCCCTAATATACTCAGTAACCAATTCATAGAATATTTGCCCTCATTCCTGCTTTTAAGCTCTGCTGATTTGGATTTCTTAGCTCTCAAAGGCAGAATGCTTTGGCTCTGCTATCAAAATGTACCCAGAATCCAATAAGCTCTCACTATCTCCATTATTATTACTTTGGCCCAAACCACAATAATTTCTTGGCTGGACTATCTCTCTAACCAACCCTATCTCCCTATCTCCCTTTAGTCAATTCATATGGCAGACAGTGATACACATGTGTGTATATATGTGTGTGTGTGTGTCTGTGTATATTTGTTTGTTTGTCTTTGATGGAGTCTCGCTCTATTACCAGGCTGGAGTGCAGTGGCGTGATATTGGCTCACTGCAATCTCTGTCTCCCACGTTCAAACGATTCTCCTGACCCAGCCTCCTGAGTAGCTGGGACTACAGTCACGCACCACCACACCCGGCTAGTTTTTGTATTTTTAGTAAAGGCAGAGTTTCACCATGTTAGCCAGGATGGTCTCTATCTCCTGACCTTGTGATTCACCCACCTCAGCCTCCCAATGTGCTGGGATTACAGGCATGAGCCACCACGCCCAGCCGGCAGACAGTGATTTTTAAAAATACAATTCAGATCATGTACCTTCTCTGTTTAATATCCTCCAATGCATTTTTCTGTCAGCCAGAGTATAAGACCCAAATTTTTGTCATGCTTAACAAGGCACTACACAACTTGAAACCATTTATCTCTTGACCTCATTTGCTACCAATCATTTGTTCACTGTAATCTTAGCACGTGATGTTCTTGCTCTTCTTGGAACATACTCAGCATATTTTATTCTACTTACACTCTGCCCAGTGGACTCTTAACAGAGAGCCATATTTCTCACTCTTCATGTCATGTATGTTTGCTTAGATGACAATGTATTTTAGACAACCTCCTATTTCCATCCTATAAAAATGGCACCCTTTACCTGTACTCTCTAATACCTCTGAAGAGTTGTTTTGCCTCCATTTTACATATTTGTTGTTCTACTCAAACAAATAGAGAAAAGCTCCATAAAAGCAGCAACTTTGTTTTATAAACCACTGAATTCCTAGTGTCTACATTAAAGTTTCTACACCTCAGCACTAGTGACATTGGAGGATGGATAATTTTTTGATGTGAGAGGATGTCTTGTTATTGTAGGATGTTCTGTACTATCCCTGGCTTCTATACACTAGATATCAGTAGTATTCCTACCCCAAGTTATGACAACCAAAATCTTATCCAGACATTTACAAATATCCTCTGAAGGCAAAGGTGCCCTGGTTGAGAGCTGCTGATCTAGATTGAACAGAGGTAGCTCTTAATAATTAATTAATTAATTAATTAAAAATATGTACTTATGTGCAGAAACAAGGTTGGGATGATATATACTGATCTGTTAGTTGTGGGCACATTAATTGTGCATGTGTGCTTTTTGAATTTTGAAAATTTACCTCAGGATTATTTTACAACCTTCACAGAAAAAATAAAGCCAATTAAATCTTGGAAAAACCCACTTTGGGCTTCCATTCTCAGTTCCTCCAGCTTTGTTTAACTCCTCTCTGCCATTAAGGATACTTGGATTGAAGATTTTGTTTTCAAACTGATGTAGACATTATAACCTTCTTCCTTTGCCTTCAAGAAGTTCTTCTCATTCCATATGGTAGTTTTTCTCAGTTAATTGTATTCTTATTCCCCAGGAGAAGGTCACAGAAAACTCTATCTATCTGAAAAGCACATGACCATTGTTTTTACTGTTAATGGTTATTAAAAGCCAAAGGTAACTTGGCAAAAATAATTTAACAAGCCAACTTAGTCATTAATATTCACAGAACTGGAGTCCTTTGGCCTTCTTAATGTGAAATCTCAATCATGTAAAATGCAGAATACAGCAATGAGGTGATTAACCTGAACATTATCAGAAGCTAAAATAGATAATGGATAAAATTGAAAGTGATATCAGTCAGTCTTCACTTTCCTTTAGAAATATGAGTTGGTCATAAAGGCCACAAAGTGAGTGCCTTGGTCAGAAGCAATGCCGTGTGGAATACCATGATGGCGGATAAAGCATTCGTGAGTTCACAGATGGTAATCTTGGCAGAAGCATTGCATGCAGGACAGGAAAACCCATATCCAGGGTAAGTGTCTATTCCAGTGAAGACAAACCTCTGCTTTTGTTGATGGAAGAGGTCCAATATAATCAATCTCCCACCAGGTAGCTGGCTGATTGCCCTGAGGAATGGTGCCATATCAAAGGCTCATTGTTGGTCTCTACCGCTGGCAAATTGGGCACTCAGCAGTACCTGTAGCCAGGTCAGCCTTGGTGAGTGGAAGTCCATGTTGCTGAGCCCAGGTATAACCTGAATCCCTGCCACCATGGCCACTTTGTTCATGGGCCCATTGGGCGATGACAGGGGTGCCTGGGGAAAGAGGCTGAGTGGTGTCCACAGAACAGGTCATTCTATCCACTTGATTATTAAAATCCTCCTGCCACTGACACCAAAAGCACCATTGGATCTGCTGGGTCATATGGCGCAAGTTGCAGAGCAGCTTGAACATCAGCCTGGAACTGTTGTAGAGCCTTCTCCTGTTCTGGATCACACTAGATGGTGCCCACCCAGATTGAGGGTCTGCATCTTTCAGTCTACTGACTTAAATGTTAATCTCCTTTGGCAACACCCTCACAGACACACCCAGGAACAACACTTTGCCTCCTTCAATCCAATCAAGTGGACACGCAATGTTAACCATCAGAGATATGAACAACATTTAGTTTACTTGTCATATCAGTTGGCTATTTCACCCCAGCTATTTCTCAAAGGGTATGAAACATACATGTGCATGTGTCTTTATAGCAGCATGATTTATAATCCTTTGGGTATATACCCAGTAATGAGCTGGCTGGGTCAAATGGTATTTCTAGTTCTAGATCCTTGAGGAGTCGCCACACTGTTTTCCACAATGGTTGAACTAGTTTACAGTCCCACCAAGAGTGTAAAAGTGTTCATATTTCTCCACATCCTCTCCAGCACCTGTTGTTTCCTGATTTTTTAATGATTGCCATTCTAATTGGTGTGAGATGGTATCTCATTATGGTTTTGATTTGCATTTCTCTGATGGCGAGTGATGAGGAGCATTTTTTCATGTGTCTATTGACTGTATGAATGTCTTCTTTTGAGAAATGTCTGTTTATATCCTTTGCCCACTTTTTGATGGAGTTGTTTGTTTATTTCTTGTAAATTTGATTGAGTTCTTTATAGGTTCTGGATATTAGCCCTTTGTCAGATGAGTAGATTGCAAACTTTTCTCCCATTCTGTAGGTTGCCTGTTCACTCTGATGGTAGTTTCTTTTGCTGTGCAGAAGCTCTTTAGTTTAATTAGATCCCATTTGTCAATTTTGGCTTTTGTTGCCATTGCTTTTGGTGTTTTGGACATGAAGTCCTTGCCCATGCCTATGTCCTGAATGGTATTACCTAGGTTTTCTTCTAGGGTTTTTGTGGTATTAAGTCTAACATTTAAGTCTCTAATCCATCTTGAATTAATTTTCGTATATGGAGTAAGGAAAGGATCCAGTTTCAGCTTTCTACTTCTGGCTAGCCAATTTTCCCAGCACCATTTATTAAATAGGGAATCCTTTCCCCATTTCTTGATTCTGTCAGGTTTGTCAAAGATCAGATGGCTGTAGATGTGTGGTATTATATCTGAGGGCTCTGTTCTGTTCCATTTGTCTATATCTCTGCTTTAGTACAAGTACCATGCTGTTTTGGTTACTGTAGTCTTGTAGTATAGTTTGAAGTCAGTAGCGTGATGCCTCCAGCTTTGTTCTTTTGGCTCAGGATTGTCATGGCAACGCAGGGTCTTTTTTGGATCCATATGAACTTTAAAGCAGTGTTTTTCCAATTCTGTGAAGAAAGTCATTGGTAGCTTAATGGGGATGGCATTGAAACTATAAATTACCTTGGACAGTATGGCCATTTTCACGATATTGATTCTTCCTATCTAGGAGCATGGTATGTTCTTCCATTTGTTTGTGTCCTCTTATTTCACTGAGCAGTGGTTTGTAGTTCTCCTTGAAGAGGTCCTTTACATCCCTTGTAAGTTGGATTCCTAGGTATTTTATTCTCTTTGAAGCAATTGTGAATGGAAGTTCATTCATGATTTGGCTCTCTGTTTTTCTGTTACTGGTGTATAAGAATGCTTGCAATTTTTGCACATTGATTTTGTATCCTGAGACTGTGCTGAAGTTGCTTATCAGCTTAAGGAGATTTTGGGCTGACACAATGGGGTTTTCTAAATATACAATCATGTCATCTGCAAAGAGGGACAATTTGACTTCTTCTTTTCCTAACTGAATACCCTTGATTTCTTTCCCTTGCCTGATTGCCCTAGCCAGGACTTCCAACAGTATGTTGAATAGGAGTGGTGAGAGAGGGCATCCCTGTCTTGTGCCAGTTTTCAAAGGGAATGCTTCCAGTTTTTGCCCATTCAGTATGATATTGGCTGTGGGTTTGTCATAAATAGCTCTTATTATTTTGAGATACGTTCCATCAATACCGAATTTATTGAGAGTTTTTAGCATGAAGGTTGTTGGATTTTGTAGAAGGCATTTCTGCAGCTATTGAGATAATCATGTGATTTTTGTCTTTGGTTTTTTTATATGCTGGATTATGTTTATTGATTTGCATATGTTGAACCAGCCTTGCATCCCAGGGATGAAGCCCACTTGATCATAGTGGATAAGCTTTTTGCTGTGCTGCTGGATTTGGTTTGCTAGTATTTTCTTGAGGATTTTTGCATCAAAGTTCATCAGGGATATTGGTCTAAAATCTCTTTTTTTGTTGTATCTCTGTCAGGCTTCGGTATCAGGATGATGTTGGCCTTGTAAAATGAGTTAGGGAGGATTCCCTCTTTTTCTATTGATTGGAATAGTTTCAGAAGGAATGGTACCAACTCCTCCTTGTTCCTCTTGGAGAATTCGGCTGTGAATCTGTCTGGTCCTGGACTTTTTTTGGTTGGTAGGCTATTAATTTTTGCCTCAATTTCAGAGCCTGTTCTTGGTCTATTCAGAGATTCAACTTCTTCCTGGTTTAGTCTTGGGAGAATGTAAGTGTCCAGGAAATTATCTATTTCTTCTAGATTTTCTAGTTTATTTGCATAGAGGTGTTTATAGTATTCTCTGATGGCAGTTTGTATTTCCGTGGGGTCAGTGGTGATATCCCCTTTATCATTTTTTATTGCATCTATTTGATTCTTCTCTCTTTTTTTCTTTATTAGTCTTGCTAACGGTCTATCAATTTTGTTGATCTTTTCAAAAAACCAACTCCTGGATTCATTGATTTTTGGAGGGTTTTTTTTTTTTTGTCTCTATCTCCTTTAGTTCTGCTCTGATCTTAGTTGTTTCTTACCTTCTGCTAGCTTTTGAATGTGTTTGCTCTTGCTTCTCTAGTTCTTTTAATTGTGATGTTAGAGAGTCAATTTTAGATCTTTCCAGCTTTCTCTTGTGGGCATTTAGCATTATAAATTTCCCTCTACACACTGCTTTAAATGTGTCCCAGAGATTCTGGTATGTTGTATCTTTGTTCTCATTGGTTTCAAAGAACATCTTTATTTCTGCCTTCATTTCGTTATGTACCCAGTAATCATTTAGGAGCAGGTTGTTCAGTTTCCATGTAGTTGAGCAGTTTTGATTGAGTTTCTTAGTCCTGAGTTCTAGTTTCATTGCACTGTGATCTGAGAGACAGTTTGTTATAATTTCTGTTTTCTTACATTTGCTGAGGAGTGCTTTACTTCCAACTATATCATCAATTTTGGAATAAGTGCAATGTGGTGCTAAGAAAAATGTATAATCTGTTGATTTGGGGTGGAGAGTTCTGTAGTTGTCTATTAGGTCTGCTTGGTGCAGAGTTGTGTTCAATTCCTGGATATCCTTGTTAAGTTTCTGTCTTGTTGATCTGTCTAATGTCGACAGTGGGGTGTTAAAGTCTCTCATTATTATTGTATGGGATTCTAAGTCTCTTTGTAAGTCTCTAAGGACTTGCTTTATGAATCTGGGTGCTCCTGTATTGGGTGCATATATATTTAGGATAGTTAGCTCTTCCTGATGAATTGATCTCTTTACCATTATGCAATGGCCTTCTTTGTCTCTTTTGATCTTTGATGGTTTAAAGTATGTTTTGTCAGAGACTAGGATTGCAACCCCTCCTTTTTTTTTTGTTTTCCATTTGCTTGGTAGATCTTCCTCCATCCCTTTATTTTGAACCTATGTGTGTCTCTGCATGTGAGATGGGTCTCCTGAATACAGCAAACTGATGGGTCTTGACTCTTTATCCAATTTGCCAGTCTGTGTCTTTTAATTCGACCATTTAGTCCATTTACATTTAAGGTTAATATTGTTATGTGTGAACTTGATCCTGTCTTTGCGATATTAGTTGGTTATTTTGCTTACTAGTTGATGCAGTTTCTTCCTAGCATTGATGGACTTTACATTTTGACATATTTTTGCAATGCCTGGTACCTCTTTTTCCTTTCCATGTCTAGTGTTTCCTTCAGGATCTCTTATAGGGCAGGCTTGGTGGTGACAAAATCTCTAAGCGTTTGCTTGTAAAGGATTTTATTTCTCCTTCACTTATGAAACTTAGTTTGTCTATATGAAATTCTGGGTTGAAAATTTTTTTCTTTAGGAATGTTGAATATTGGCCCTCATTCTCTTCTGGCTTCGAGAGTTTCTGCCAAGAGATCTGCTGTTAGTCTGATGGGCTTCCCTTTGTGTGTAACCTGACCTTTGTCTCTGGCTGCCCTTAACATTTTTTCCTTCATTTCAGCTTTGGTGAATCTGACAATTATGTGTCCTGGAGTTGCTCTTCTCAGGGAGTATCTTTGTGGCATTCTCTGTATTTCCTGAATTTGAATGTTGGCCTGCCTTACCAGGTTGTCTCATACCTTTCTTTGACTACTTTGCTCCCTTCCTTTCCTTACGCATGGGTTCCTTTTCATTTCTATAAATCTATATGCAATAATTTCCCAAGCACAACACTATTGCACTTTAGACTGGCTAATTCATTGTCATGGAGATCTATTCTGTGAGTTGTAGGAGGCTTAGTAGCATCCCGGGCTTCTATCTACTAGGTGCCAGTGGCTTCCCTCCAGTTTTGAGCATCAAAATATCTTTAGATATTGCCAAAACTTCCCTAGGTACAAAATATCCCCTCCTCATTATTATGTAGACAGCTGCAGATCTTATTCCCTCTCTCTTCTCCCTTGCTCACCATTCTCCGGTTTGCATTTCCAGTCATCAGCAAGGGGTCTCATTTTTTTCAGAACCTGTCTAATCTGTAAATGAAAGGAGCAAAAGCTCACACAATCTGAAAGTCAGCTAAGTTTTCATAATTGCAAAATCCTATATATATGACTATATTTGCGATGTATATATGATATATATCATAATATATAAAAAATATAAAATAAAAGCAAACAAGTAAAAGTTGCTTGATATATAAAATTAAATATCAAGTTAGATGAGGTCAGTTGGGCAAATGAAGTAGAAATATTCCCTTACAAATAAGATTTCTTAAAAAAAATGAGTGAAAATCTAGAAAGTCTCCAATTTATAGCACTAAAATTATTTATCTATGACCTAGAGCCAGGATTCACAAATGAACAAATGGATTACTTCAAGATAAAAGGCAGGAATAAATATGCCATGGAAAAATTAAGAAACAATTTGAAAATGTAGCTATTATATGATCAGCTCAGTATTATTTTTCTTGGAATTAAAAAAATGAATAAGGATAACAAAACGGTTCTCTTAGTATGAGAAATGTGGAAGACTAATATGAGAAATCTCACATTCATGTAATAGGAATCCCAGGACAGAACAAGGCAGGTAGAAGAGAAACAGTAATCAAAGAAACGAAAAACATAAAATTTTATTCAGCTAAATGAGCTTATTATATTGAATATTCTAATGTTATTCCAAATTTTCATAGAGATACAGTAACATATAAGTTTGTAAAAGTTTGAGCTTTTAATGTGAAAATATTATCCAACAATTACACGGGCAGAAAGATAAGTGAACTTCATAATAAAAAGTAAAAAAGTTTGGCATGCACAAATCATTAAAATTTTTTAACTAGAAGAACAGGAACAAAGTCAAAAAATAAATTTAATATGCAAGAAATCTTGGTGAAAAAGGTATCTTTTAAATTAGATATGAATTATTGATAATTTAAATATTAAAGTTATATTTTGGCTCAATATTTCCCTATCCCTGGTAGGGGTAAACTTAATTTTTTTTTATTATTACAGATGAAATGAAACTGGTTTTCTTTAAACTTTTGGGATAGCACATGATAAAATCTTAGGAGAAAAGGTGGATGTGTTCCAAGAAAATAAAGGCATAAAAAAATTAGAAGTGAAAAATAGAAAATTTGCAAAAACCTGAAGAAAAAATTAAAAGAATCAATAAAAATATGATAAGTAGGGGCCAGGTGCAGTGGCACACACCTGTAATCCCAGCCCTTTGTGAGGCCAAGGACAACAGATCATGAGGTCAGGAGATCAAGACCATCCTGGCTAGCACAGTGAAACCCCGTCTCTACTAAAAATGCAAAAAATTAGCCAGGCATGGTGGCGGGCGCCTGTAGTCCTAGCTACTCGGTAGGCTGAGGTGGGAGAATGGCATGAACCCGAGAGGTGGAGCTTGCAGTAAGTCCAGATCACACCACTGCACTCCATCTTGGGCGACAGTGAGACTCCGTCTGGGAAGGGAAGGGAAGGGAAGGGGAGGGGAGAGGAGGGGAGGGGAGGGAAGGAGGGGGAAGAGAGAGACAGAGAGAGAGGGAGAGAAAGGAGGGAGGGAGGGAGGGAGTGGGGAAGGAAGGAAGGAAGGAAGGAAGGAAGGAAGGAAGGAAGGAATATATATATATATATGTATATATAAAGCAGGAAAGTAAAATAACATTATTAAGTCAAAATATCCATAATTAAAATGTATGTATATGACTTTTATTGAAGACTATCAAATTCTCTAAAAAAAATTTAGCAATACGGTATTAAGCATTAAATGTAAAATGAATTGGCACTAAGTGGTTTAAAACAAAGAATGAGAACATATAGGTCAGACAACATTGTACAAATAAAGACAAAATAGAATTCAAGGAACAAAACAAAGCATGAACGCTACTGATGAGCATGGCGCTGAAGGAGAATGGCTCTGGAGCTGTCTGTGTAGGTTTGAGGTCAGGGCAGCTCCCTGGGTGGCTTCTTTGCTTGCTAGCTGAAAGTAACACTATGTGTTCATTCTTTACACCTGGTCTCTTTTCTGTGAAATGGCAATAATAATAGCCACAACAATAATAGTATGGACCTAATAGTGATACAAAGAATTTTAACACTGTCTGTAACACAGGAATCCAAAGTAGATGTTAGATGCTATCTAGAATTTACCAAAATTTTACTTTATCAGCACATATAGTAATGACAGTTCTTTCTGGACCTAATATGATATTGTTGCAATACATTAAATTAAAAACAAATAACAAAAAACTTGAAATTACACAAGGGGAATTGATGAACCCACCATTATAATGGGATCTTTTAAATTCACTTATCTCTGAAACTAAAATGTATTTTAAAACAAATTATAGAGGAATTGTTAGAAAGCAATTAACCAACATGTAGTTATAGATAGATATTATAAACATAATTAGTATCAGGAAATACAGAAGTAAGTTTATATTCAAACAAATCTAGACCATTTGATACATCAGGTTACATAGTGAGCATGAAAGTAACATTCAATAATTTTCTCAAGGCAAAAATTATGTAGGCTATGTTTCTGACAATTATGGAATAAACTGAAACTTTTCAACAAAGAATGCGATTCCACCCCATACGCGCACACACACACATCTTACACATATGAAAACAGACATGCTACTGTGTCATTCTTGATTAAGCAAGAAGAAATGATAGGAAAATTAGAAAGTACTTGAAATGAATGGCAATGAGATCACTACATATTGAAACCTGGCAGAGTCTGGAATATCACTCAGAGAAAAGGTACAGCCTTAAATATGTATAATATAAAATGAATATTAAAAATTTATCCACTGGATTTCAATTTATGAACTTAGAAAACAACAAAATAAATTTTTAAATAGGAATAGCATAATTATAAAAGTAGGAAACAATGTAATACCAAAAATACAGACTTGGTTAATATAAACACAGTTATTTTATAAGATCTATACAATATACAAACCTTGGGGAAATCCAATCAAGAAACATGAAGAACAACAAACTAAACAAACAAACCACAAAATTGGAAATGAGAAGAAATAACTATAAACAGAGAATAGTTACAAAAATAAAATGCTACAAGCAAATTTATGCCATTAAGTTTGAAATTTAAATGAAATTAATATGTTGAAACAATAAACGTGAACAAAATTTGTCCAAGGAAAATTAAAATACCTAAATAAACTAATACCTATAGAATTTGAAAAAAAAAAATCAAAAAGCGAAGTACTTCTAAAATAGATGTCAGTTCTAGACAGTTTGCAGATGAGTTTTTTCCAAAACTTCAAGAAGGAGATAGTACCTATGTTAGAAACACAATTAAGAGAAACAAAATGAAAGAAAAAAAAAATTGCTTAACTTATTCCTCAAGACTAAAGCAAATCTGAAATCAAATCTAAACAAGTAGTGCACGTAAAGAAAAATCCATAGAGTAATCTAATTTACAAATACAGTGCAACACTTTTAAATATGATATTTATAAATAGTATCCGGTAGGCTTTATCTTAAGGATAAAATGATAGTTTACCATGAGTCATTATGCTCAAGATTAAATTTTTGAAAATATGATTATTTTAATAGATGTTTAAAAATGATCACTTTAATACCTGGTTTTGATTTAAAAGAAAATGAATTTCAAAAGATGTAGTTAAGCTAAGTATAGAAGGACCATGTTGAACCATATGTAAGATGTTTATAAGACCCAGAACAACACATATATATCATTTTTTCTTAAACTCTGAGAAAGGAGACGCAGATGTCCACTTTGATTACTTACATCAGAATCTCATAGATAATAATCTTTAAAAGTGATAAAATATATTAATCTTAGAAAGAAAAAGGCAAAATTTTCAACTTAACTCAAATACCCAAACTCTATGAAGCTTCCCTTCTTTTAAGCATATGGTAGACAAAATGTTACAAGTTGGAGGGTCCTCACGTATCGTTGCATACTTGTTATGATCCAGATGCTGGAGTGGAGGGAGACAGAAGAGAAAAATGAGATGCAAGACAGAGGCAAATAGGAGATCTACATCTGTGTACATCATTACATAGAATGATGTCAGATAATCTACATATAGAAATCTATACATCTATACGCAGAAATTGCTGAGCTACAGAAGTGGGGAAGAAGAAGAAGAGAAGAAATACAAAGAAGCAAAGAGTCAAAAAGAGAAACAGGAAAACAGAGATGGGAGAGTTATGTACAGAAGGAGATGACCATTATTTTGACATATTTTAAGAATATATGTAGTAACCAAAACATTTTCCTCTCTGGAAGCTTGTGAAAAAAGCACTTGAGTTCCAATCCCACCCCATCATCCTCTTCCCCACTGAGATAAGTTTAAACTGAGAATTTGTTCTCTTAAATTTTCTAGTTCTTTTTGTTCCATTTTACAGATGTGTAACTGGGGCTAAATTCTGGTAGTGAGACCATTATAGTTCTTTCAGATTAAAAGAACATACATCTCCCTCATCAGTCTCTTGTTTTGCATCCGTAAGTAGACACTTAATCCTTGCATTTGCTTGATTTTGCTGGTTTGGCTTACTACTAGCGTTCTTGGTATTTGTGCCTGCTTATCCTTGCATTTGAGACATCTCAGGCTTTGTGATTTTCTTTGTACCATTTACCTGACTTTCTTGGCTGAATGACTTTGAAAACGTCAAAGAGCCTTCCTCAGCTCTGGTTTCCTCATCCATAAAATGAGAATTTTAATAAGGCCTGTTTTACAGTTTTATCAGTCACTTAAGATAATGCTTTGTAAAATGCTAAACAAGTATTAGTTATTTTTAGCATGTCAGGATGTCTGCTCTGCTACCAGGCACAATCACTGAGCTACTATCCATAATTTACCGCCAACCATTCAATATAGCTTTGAAGTTTTAGCTGAATAGATTCTAAATTATAAAATAGAATGTTAAAAATAAGGAGAAAAATAAAACAACTGACTGATATCACACAATTACTCAACTTTAGATACAAGTCTGGATCTCATATAAAAACAAATAAGCTGTCACTTCAACTCTAGAATTCTAGTCTACATTAATGTATGTGCACGTTACTAGGAAGTGAATATGGCACATTACCAAATATTATCTATATATTCCATGAACATAATTTTTGCATTTCTAAATAAAAAAGGAAAAAAGATCATGGTTTCATTTAAACTGCTGATGAATCGAACCTTGGATATACCACAGAAGCTAAAAAGAGATTGATGGAACCCAGAACATAAGTCACAACTCTGACAGATCTTTGAGGAGTACGAAGTTGATAGCATCTTCTTCAAGGAAGAAAATGGGGACACAAGGTGGAGCAAGGCCAAGAGCCAAATGAGAGAATAGGCTGCAGAAGAGGTTTCTGATATGCTCATCTCTTTCCTCCAATGCAGGTTTGGAGTATCCCTGCTTTCCTGGGTCCTGCCTGGCAGGAAAACACCAATGCCAACTGAAAAAAAAAAATTGACAGCATAAGCTAGTGCTGTCTAACTGAGGGAGAACAAGGCAGACTGCTTGTAAGTGATCCTTCCTTCCCTTAGCCCAACCCCAGAGGCCTAAAAATGCTGTCATAAAAGGAGCACTTGGAAAATAGGAGAGCCTAGAGTGCAGGCAATACTGTTCCCTAATAAACAAGTTCATCTGATGGGAATGAAGTTGAGACCATGTGGGAGCACCAGAGATTTTTGGCCCTGATGTCTTGTCCAAAAGACTCTCTAAACTTAAGTTGCTAGGCATAGTGCAGAACATGGCTTTTGCCATTTGTCTATGTACACAATAAAGCTAAAAAAAAAAAAAAAAAAAAAAAAAAAAAATCACTGATATCCCAAGGGAATAAGAAACAACAGGAAGATATAACAAAGCATGTGGGAACTTGAGATCCATGACAGAAAATGATAGAATGAACAACCTGTCAGAAAAAAACTAACAGTGGACCACACGAAGTTTGAACTTACACCAAGCACAATAATATATTTTCACAGATAAGGGATAGACTTTTTAGCAGACATACAAGCTGTATAAAGAAGAACCAATTGGAGACACTGGTGTGACCAATATAAAATATTAAATAAGGAACTAAAATATAATAAAGAAAAGAATTAGGCCACAAAGTAAGGCTTTACAAATTTAAGATAAGCTAGGCACGGTGGCTCACGCTTGTAACCCCAACACTTTGGGAGGCCAAGGTGGGTGAATCACCTGAGGTCAGGAGTTTGATACCAGCCTGGCCAATGTGATGAAACTCCATCTCTACTAACAATACAAAAAAATTAGCCAGGTGATGGGCCCCTGTAATCCCAGCTACTTTGGAGGCTGAGGCAGGAGAATCACTTGTACCTGGGAGGTGGAGGTTGCAGAGAGCTGAGATCTCACTGCTGCACTCCAGCCTGGGTTACAGAGTGAGACTCTGTCTCAAGAAATAAATAAATAGGCCACGTGTGGTGGCTCACGCCTATAATCCCAGCACTTTGGGAGGCTGAGGTGGGCAGATCGTGAGATCAAGAGATTGAAACAATCCTGGTCAACATGGTGAAACCTCATCTTTACTAAAAATACAAAAATTAGCTGGGTGTGGTGGCGCACGCCTGTAGTCCCAGCTACTCAGGAGGTTGAGACAGGAGAATCACTTGAACCTGGGGGGGCGGAGGTTGCAGTGAGCCAAGATTGCACCACTGCACCCCAGCCTTGTGACAGAGTGAGACTCTGTCTCAAACAAATAAATAAAATAAGATTGAAGTAATATCAAGTAACTTTCCTGACCACAATGATAAAAAACTAGGAATCAGTAACAGGAGAAAAACTGAGAAATTTACAAGTATGTGGAAATTAGCATGCTCTTGAGCAAACAACAGACAAAGAAAGAAAACAAAAGGGACATTTTAAGATATATTGAGAAAATGAAAATGAAATCTCACACAGCATACTAACACCTGTGGGATGCAGCACAAGCAGTTCAAAGACAGAAGTACATATGGTAACTGCCTACATTTAGAAAAAGAATCTCAAATAAACAATCTAACTTTATACCTCAAGGAACTAGAAAAATAAGAACAAAACTGAGCCCAAAGTTAGCAGAAGGAAGCAAATAACAACAATTACACAAAAATAAAGAAAGACTAGATGGACAATAGAAAAGATCAATGAAACGGAGGTTTCCTTTGAAAAAATGAAAAAAAGTAATCAAGTTTTACCTAGGCTAACCACGAGAAAAAGAGAAAGGAGTCATTGCCATTTCTCCATGTATACAATAAAGCTAAAAATCAATGATATCCCAGGGATATAATTTTATCACTGATATCCCAAGGATATATTTTTTATAAAATTATAAATAAAAGTGGAGTCATTACAACTGATACCACAGAAATACAATGAAAAGATGGTAAGAGACTACTGTGAATGACTGTATGCCAATAAATCAGATAACCTAGAAGAAAATGTACAAAATTCTAGAAATATACAACCTGACTAGATATAAACCTCCACATATACAAGGCTGACTCACGAAGACAGAAAATCTGAACAAACCAATAATGAGTAAGGAGACTGAAATAGTAATCAAAAACCTCTTAACAAAGAAAAGTCCAGGATCAGATGACTTTGCAGGTGAATTCTATCAAATATTTAAAGAAGAATTAACACCAATATTTTTTCAAACTCTTCCAAAAAAAATAGAGGAAGAGGAAAAGAACAATTCCACACTCCTTTTATGAGGGCAATAAGCCAGATAAGAACACTGTAAGAAAAGACAACTACAGGCCCATAGCCCTGATGAACACAGATGCAAAAATCCTCAACAAAACATTTGCAAACCAAACTCAACAGCTTATTAAAGGGATCATTCACTATGATCAAGTGGAATTTGTCCCTGGAATACAAGAATGTGTCAACATACGCAAAACTACAAATGTGATATCAAATTAAGAGAATAAAGGACAAAACACATATGATCATCTCAGTAGATACAGAAAAAACATTTGACAAAATTCAACACACTGTCATGAAAAATTCTCAACAAATTAGGGAGTGCACCTCAACATAATAAAGACTATACATGAAAAGCCCATAGTAACATTATCATTAATTTTGAAAAATTGAAAGCTATGCCTCTAAGATCTGAAAAAGGCAATGGTTCCCACTCTCACCACTTTTATTCAACATAGGACTGAAAGTTCTATGCAGGGATTTGAATAATTAATATTGTACAAATGTCCACACTGCACAAAACAATCTATAGGTTCAATGATAATTCTATCAAAATTCCAATGACAATTTTTACAGAAATAGAGAAAACAATCCTAACATGTATAGAATGACAAAAGACACAATCTTAAGAAATACAAACAAACTAGAGGCATTACACATCCTGATTTCAAAGTATATTACAAAGCTATAGTAATCAAAACCCTATGGTATTGCCATAAAAATAGACACATTAAGCCAATGCAACAGAATATTGAGTCTAGAAATAAATCTACACATGTACAGCCAACTAATTTTTGGCAAGGATGACAAGAACACACAATGAGGAAAAGATAGTCTCTTTAATAAATGGTGTTGGAGAAACTGAATATCCAGATGCAGACAAATGAAAGTGTGCCCTTATCTTAAACCATACACAAATATTAACTCAACGTGGATAAAAGACTTAAAGATAATGCCTGAAAAAAAAAAAATCCTGAAAGAAAACATAGGAGAAAAATCTCCTTGACATGGGTCTTGGTAGTGATTATTTTGAATATAACACCAAAATCACAGGCAAAAATAACACAAAAAAGCAAAAGCAAAGCAAAACAAACAAAAACACAAAAACAAGTGAGGCTACATCAAACTAAAATGTTTTTACATAGCAAAAAAATAAAAAATAAAAATAAAAAAAGTCAATAAAATGGAAAGCCTATCTATAAAAATGGGAGAAAATATTTGCAAAGCATGTATGTATTAAAGAGTTAAATCCAAAATATATAGGCAACTCATAAAAGTCAATAGCACACAAAACCAAGTAACCCAAATAAAAAGTAGGCAAAGAAACTCATGAGACATTTTTCCATAGAAGACTTAAAAATGGCCAAAGGTATACTAAAAGGTATTCAATATCACTAATCATCAGGGAAATGCAGCTCAAAACCACAAGATGTCACCTCACACCTGTTAGTATGGCTATATCAAAAAGACCAGAGATAACAAGTATTGGTGAAGTGTAGAGAAAAAATAAACCATTGTGAAAAACAGTAGGCAGTTTTCTTAAAAAAGTGAAAATTGAACCATGTGGTACAACAATCCCACTAAGTAGTAAAAATCCAAAGAAGTGAAATGAGTATCTCAAAGGTATATCTGTGCTCCCATGAACATTTTGCCCTTAATTACAATACCCAAGATATGGAAACTATGTTAAGTGTTTTTTGACAGATGAACAGACAAGGAAATATTTGAAACAATATCTAAATAATGTTTTCATTTAAAAAATATGAAAAATGCCTATGTAATATTAAACAGAAAGGTAAGACCACGTTTGTATACAGTATTGTAATATTTGAGATCATTCAATACAGAGACCATCTTAAAAGCTGCAAGAAATAATAGTGTAGACAGCCTTAGAAACTACAAGTATTAGATTAAAAATTAGGTTTTGCAACAGCTACACTGCATACCAGAAGGCAATGCAATAATATTTATGTGTTGACAGAAGAGAAATTTGAACATGTTTTTAATCCAGTAAAACTATAATTTAAATAGGAGGGAGAAATATTATTCTCAGGCATATGAGACTTTATAAAATTTACTATACAAACTTTTCTTGGAAAACACTCTTGGAGGAAGTACTCAAACAGAAATAGAAGACAGATCCAGGAAGAGACAAGATATAGATGATAACACTGAATAAATAAGTCTACAAATCTTTTAGTGGTATAAATAAACAATGTCCTGCACTAGGAAAAGAGCAGAAAAATGTAGTTTTTGTGAGGTTAGGATTTCAGTATATAGAGAAAAAGGTGAAAAATAAATGGATATTGATGAAAGAAATGGATATCATGTGTGTATGTATATGTGTGTATATATATACATATGTGTGTGTATGTATATGTGTGTATATATATACATATGTGTATGTATATGTATGTGTGTATATATATACACATACATATGTATATACACACACAGTTAACCGTTAAAAAACATAAGGGTTGGGGTGTTGACTCCCTACACAGTTGAAAATCTACATATAAATTTGACTCCTCTAAAATTTAACTATTAATAGCTTACTGTTGAATGGAGGCCTCACCAGTAACATAAACAGCCAAGTAACACATGAATAAGACCTACATAAATTTTAATGGATTAATGACATATCTTTTTCTTATTTTTTGATATTTTAGGCAATACAACAGATCTATGAGTTTTTTCAAATTGTCAGAAATCTCCAAAAATTTTTCCAATATATTTACTGAAAACATCTGCATATAAGTGGACCTA
Organism: Chlorocebus sabaeus; assembly: GCF_047675955.1. Taxonomy (NCBI): domain Eukaryota; kingdom Metazoa; phylum Chordata; class Mammalia; order Primates; family Cercopithecidae; genus Chlorocebus; species Chlorocebus sabaeus. Next base: position 76,487,223 of record NC_132917.1, on the reverse strand, counting down.
TGCAGTTCGAAACTGTGTTGTTTAATGGTCAATTGTAGACTAAAGAAAAATACAGATATTTACCATAATGCAGTGATATTAGAAATCAACAAAAGACAAATATTTTATAGCTAAAAAGTTCCACGTGTTAAAAAATATATATTAAATGATTCTTCATTGAAGAGAAAATGTTTAGTGAAATAATCCATAAAATGAAAGTAATTTCAGAAGTTTGTGGCCGGGCGTGGTGGCTCAAGCCTGTAATCCCAGCACTTTGGGAGACCGAGACAGGCGGATCACGAGGTCAGGAGATCGAGACCATCCTGGCTAACATGGTGAAACCCTGTCTCTACTAAAAAATACGAAAAACTATCCGGGCGAGGTAGCGGGCGCCTTTAGTCCCAGCTACTCGGGAGGCTGAGGCAGGAGAATGGCGTAAACCTGGGAGGCGGAGCTTACAGTGAGCTGAGATCAGGCCACTGCACTCCAGCCTGGGCGACAGAGCGAGACTCTGTCTCAAAAAAAAAAAAAAGAAGAAGTTTGGTATACAGCTGAAACTCTGAGAAAAATATTTGTGCAACTTAAGCTGTAAGATGAGCAAAAAACTAAGTGCAACGTAGCAAGAGAGAATTTACTACAACAGATTAAATATTTAATGAATATACAGATTAGAAGAAAATATAATTCTATAATTATGATAACAAATATAGTATATAGGATATAATATGATATGATAATCTTGATGTATCGTGGTAATATAAAGATAATATAAACAGTAACGAATTTGAAACCTTAGAAGAGATGCATTATTGGAAAAATACAAGATACTAAAATTTATAAAAGAAAAAACTTAAAAAATTAAATCAATATTGAACAAATTAAAATAATCAAAGACGCTTTTCCTTGTGTCACTCCCTACCATTTCAGAGTCAGATAGTTCTATAGATAAATGCTATTTTAACATGCCCTTTCAAGGAACATATAATTCTAACTTATATAAATTGTTAAAGATAGTAAAAAATGAAAGTTAGCTGCTCCTTTCATTTGTCAAATTAATAGACTGGTATTACAGTAGCAGAAAATAAAATTACATGCTTTGCTATTTATAGGTGAATGTGAAACCTGAAAAGCTAGAAATGTGAAGGGGGTTCCTTGACCAGTGCTGGAACCAAGACTGGCTGCATAACTTACAGGGCTGAGTGTAAAATGAAAACGAGTGAGCCCTTGTTCAAAATCATTAAGAATTTCAAGATGGCGATAGCAAAGCATTAAGCAAGCATGGGACCCTTTTATGCATGAGGCTCTATGCAACTATGACCTCACAGGTCTCTAGTCCATGAAGCTGGCCCTGGCTGAGCCACTGGGGGTGGGGTGTGGGATATTTAGGGGGAGTTCATACCTTGGAAGGGGGACTGCTTAGCAGGCACTGATGTCACAGCTAAAGACTGTTGAAAGAGAGACCAGAGGAGAATCATCTGGCTTTTTCCTCTCCTCTTTTCTTCCATTCTCCCATCAGTGCCTCCTATCTATCCAGCCTAACTGGATGCCAAAGAGTATTATAGCATGGGAATTTCATTCATGGAAGGTCAGTTCCCTATATTAAGAAACAGACCAGGGGAAGGGGAGGAGGAAAAGCAGACCAGTTGGATATTAGAACTGAGTGAAATACAGTCTCTACAACAGAAAGCAGCAAAGCAGACAGGGGATAGAGACAGAAATAATAAATAATAAAATGAGGGACAAATCTTATCCTTATCCAGACTGGCTACCAGAGCACCATGTGACTTCATGTATCTGAGATAAATTATAATAAAGCAATAACAATAAAAATAATGAAATAGAAACTCATATAAAATTTTCCAAATTAACCAATCTGTTGTAACGCATGATTAATTATGTTAAATGTGATCTGTGGGTGATCAGAGAAGCAATTGCTCTGCATTTCGATAAATCCACAGTATATCCATGGTATCATATTACTTCTGTTGACCAAAGACGAGACCCAAGTTAAATGCAAAATTTCAGTGATTTGGTTTATATAATTAGCTTGACATTTTGAAATTTTGAAATTATTAATCATTTCTCTGAACAAAGAAGTGCTCAGAATCCCAATTGTTTAATTAGCTAAAGAGAGAAAGGGAATATAAACACATACCCAGTGCTCAGCATTTTCATGTGTTAATTCATTTGGTCTTTCCAGCAAGCCTGTGAGGGAAGAATCAGTGGTAGCCGTAATTTACAGATGAAGAGACTGATAACCAGAATGGTTAAAAGCCTGCCCATGTCGCACTGCTAGTAAGTGGTAGATCCAGGAGTTGAAGTTCCTCATCCTCTAGCAAAAAATGAATTAGGAAGCTAAGAAACTGAACAATTGATGGGTGACTTTTGCCCTGTAAATTCAATCTCATGTTTTCTCTAAGTAAATTGGCTTAATCACATACCAGGGAGGTTGAGAAAGATTCTTCTCTCTTGGCTTAGAGTGGATTCAAGACACATGGGCAGACTCTGATCTCTGTCAGTCTCCATCCTAGGTCCTGTGTGATTTTCCAAAAGAAGGGATGCCTCAACCCACAATGGAAGATTGCTTCAAATATGTCCTACCACAGGCTACAGCAAATAATGAAGGTCAAGATAAGTCTGAGAACACAGGTTGTTTACTTCGCGGTTGTAAGTAAATCCTTTTAATTCCTTTGACTGAAAACATTACATTCCACCTACGTCTATCTTGATAGCTTGGGATTCTTTTTTATCGTTTATGTTTATGAGATGGCTTCTTCAGTTAAAACACCTTGAAGGGGAACATGAATTTCCTGAGATGTGTGTATAAATGTTAACATTTTCATTGTTGTATATATATTTGAATTGAAAAGACAATTACTAATAAGGTTAAAGTCAATTTTTAAAAAAGAAATGAAAATATTCCATCTTCTGGTCATTGTCCATTAGTACATGGTTGTCTGCATTCATTACACACAAAATTTTTAAAAAACATATTCATTTTGAGGTAAATGTGTTTTCTTGATTGACTTGCTCAGTGATTATAGGTTGAGCTTTCCAGTGCATCTGAAATTTACTTGCTTCTGCTTTGATTATTCTGAACAGGAAGGAAACAGCTCCAAACAGAAAGAATCATTCTGGAATGAAGCAATGGCTTTACTTCTACATCAATTCTTCAGGAAAAGAACTTGCTTTGTTCACCTCTGTTATCTCAGGATCTGCTTCTCTTACTTTGCTAAATGGCACTAATTCCGCCTTAGAATTTCTCGAGGAAAATAAAGCTTAAATGTCAGAATCAAGACCAGCGATTAAAAAGAGGTGAGGCTAAGGTGAAGAGTCCTTAATCCTCTAAAACAAATCTCTATAAAATCAAAAGGTAACTGAGAATTCTGAAAGGATTGTGCTGTTTGGGGAGGTTTAAAGTTGTCAAGATGATATAAAATAGGAAAAATGCAGTAATTTTCTCCAATCCCTTTGCTTGTCAGTAACATGTATCACAGCTGAAATGGCAGAGGTGACATTTGCAGAGAGATATACGGTGTGAAAAAGCTCCTCAGGTGTGCAGTCAGAACAACAGGCGGCAACCCAGCTGGGCACAAATGGTGCTATGGTCTGAAGGTTTGCTCTTCCAAAATTGATATTTTAAAATCTTAATTCCTAAGGTGAGAGTATTAGGGGATAAGGATCCTGTGGGAAGTGGTGAGATCATGAGGGTGGAGACCTCATGAATGGAATTAGTGCCCTTATAAAGAGAGCAGAGTTGTCCCCTTCTGCTAGGTGAGGACATCGTGAGAAACAGCCATCTGTGAAACAGGAAAAAGCCCTCACCAGATGCTGAATCTGCTAGTGCCTTGATCTTAGACGTGCCAACTTCCAGAACTATAAGAAATAAATTTCTGTTTATAAGCTACCTAGTGGATGGTATTTTGTTATAGCAACCCAAATGGACTAAGACACACAGTTAAAGAACAAAGGCAGTACAGAGCCCAGGGAGATAAGAGGAGGCAGTAAAGAAGAGGTTCATCCCTAACAGTCATGATCCCACTTCTTATCTCAATGAATGTTTTCTTCTCTTAGGTCCCCACACAGGAACTATTTGTGGTATCAATTCATTCACATTGGGTTTACTAAATTATTATTTGAAGCATGATATATTTTCAAAAAAGAAAAAGACAAGCTAAAAGCCCAACAAAGTAGCAAACTTAAGCTTCACAGAGTGAGAAGTTTCAATGAACTTTCCTTTCTGTCTCTGGGAATTCTGTTTCTTTCCCCTGTCCAATCTGTGCTACGAGTAGTAACAAGTGCCCCTGAGCTGGCTCTGACAGACCCTTCCCCTTTGCCCAGACAGCATATCTTTAAAGTTATTTTAGTTACTTGTATAATAATATATTTAATAATTATAATAGTTATGCATGCTTTTTGAGAATTCATCAAATTTTGTAGAATTACAATTTTTGCAATCCATTTGTCCATAATAGCTAATTTGCACCTTAGATGTAAGTTTGTATACACACACACTCCATAAATTGGTAGCTCACTCAATATAAAATGTGCTCCTCTACATTCCTGACTTCACGCAGTGCAAATATTTTCTCTCACTGTTAAATATTTCTTCAAAACACCATTTACAGCTACTACGTAATATATCATCATGTAGATACGTTATAGCCTCTTTAGCTATTGAACAATACTACACATGTTCATTTCTTATGAAGGTCACTTATGTCTACGTTGTAATTTAAAATTGCAAGGAGTTTTTCTCTATTATATTCTTTTCTCCCTAATATGGGTGAGTTGTTTTCCAATTTTACATCCACAAAAGCAACTCTAGGCAAAAATCCTTTGTGTGATTTTTTTATGCCTGACCCTTAGCAATTATAAGCCTTTGCCAGGCAAATCTTACGGGAGAAACCTTGCCCTCCCCACCTCAGACGTGGTGCACAGCCAGTGCATTAGAGTGTTCTGGAGGGAGTTGCAGTTAAGGACTCAGGCCCCTCCCTGGTGAACATTGCTGTTATGTAGATCTGCATTCTTAGCCCAAGTGTCTCCAGGGAGACCTTGAGTTCTTGGCTTTCAGCCACCCTCACTCAGTGTGCCTCTGCTCCTACGGCTTCCCTTCCCTGTCCCTCTTTCTCACTCTGGCATCCTGGGTCCTTAAAAAAACAGGAGCCTTTTATTTAGTGTTCCTGGGCAGTGGGAAGACTTCTCTGGCCTGCACCGCATACCACCACATTCCTGACCAGTGCTGTCCCATGAGAAAAATTAACACTAGGGAGCTGGCGCTTATTTTGACCCTTGATTACATTATCACAGTAGGTGAACAAAGGCTTGATTGTTAGTTTCATTTCAGCTCATTGTCCTGACAGACCACCTGGACACCCAGCAGCTCCACACTAGTAGAAGTTTTCTTTCATCTTACAGATTATGGTTGAGAGGCTTAGCGCTGTCTCACTCATATTTTTCAGACTCCTGAGGAAAGAGGAAAAATAAGTTAATTAAAAATGAAAAAGGGTGAAATTATGAGGTTAACATTGACAGCACAAATGTTCTCATTGAAGAACTGATTCAAGCATTTTTCATCTGCATATCACATTCAATTTGCAAGTATTTTCTCAAGTAGCCTTCACGAACAGCTTATAAGGGTGGTATATATTTACCCATTTCACAGATGGAAAAATTTAGATGTCAAATCAAAATAACAATGTCTTGAAAATATTCTGCTTTTTGTCTGCAGCAATAAATACACATAAATTTCCTCATGATGGACAGTGGAATGTGTTAGAAAGAGAAGAATCTGTATTTCTCATATTATGTAAAAACACTGTGTGCAAACAAATATTGAACACGAACATATATCTGCTCAGAGTTCATAGAGCCAAGTGAAACATCATTCTTCTTGATGTTTCCTCAGAAATATGTTTTTGCCCTTGGGGAGACAAGATTTTCAAAGGAAGCAAAGGTAAAAATCCTGACGTTTATTATCATACAGTGTCTCCTTCTCCAGTTGGAGGTGCTTGTCAAGAGAACTTTATTCATTAAAAGAAGTAAAGCATATTTAATTCCTATCAAGTTGAACACGAAAGTTTGTGCATGTGGAAAGAACACTGCAGAATAATGTAAGAAATGCACCTGCTTCCTGGTCTCATTTGCTTTACCATTTTCAATGACTCACCCAGGGGGAAATAAAATGCCGATAATAAGATGTACCTTTATTATGCAAGAGAAAATAATGCAAAACAAGGCATGATCTCCCTCCTTTAAAAGATATTTCTAAAAGACAAAACAAAAATGTAGAATATGGGTTTTGGAGATGCCAGGGAGATAAAATATAACATAGATGCATTAATTATGAGCAGGCATGTTTACTAGCCTGCAGCTCTAACGAATGTTCACCTGCATTCTACCTCTTTATGTTAATTCTTCTATTTTAGAAATTTATATTTGAAGGAATCTCAGAAAAATGACCAATAAAATGATTTTTATAGCTATTGGTGAAAGAAAATTGCTGGTGGTACATAAATTAGGCCTGAACCCCATATTTCATTAATTAATGTGGTAAGTTTGTCAGTGATGGTTTGAGTGTGCCCTATTCAAGTATGAGTTAGACTTTTCAGGATCTTGGTGGACTAATTTATTTAGTCTTCATAGGTTTTTGAGAGCCAATATTAGCTGTGTACTGAGTTAGCTTCCAGGTTCATGAGATTTGTCCACCTCAGCCTCCCAAGTAGGCTGGGACTACAGGTGTGCACCACCATGTCTGGCTATTTTTTGTATTTTTTGGTAAAGGCAGGGTTTCATTATGTTTCCCGGGCTGGTTTCCCAGCTAGCTTCTAGGATAATGAATAAGAAAAAAGCAAAACAAATCAGACCTCATGCCAATGATATAAAATCAGATGTCAGAGAAAATAACTAGAATATAAGAAATTGAAGCCACACTGTTTTATAAAGTGCTGTGGAAACCTAAGGGGAAAAGGCTGAAGCTCCACGAGACAAATCAGGTTTTTCTACCTTCCCGAGTATCCTACTGTGGGTTAAAACATGACAAAATCAAGAGTGTTCAGATAAGAAAAGTAAAATTGTATGAAATAAGAAAAACTGTCAGAACACTTTTCCAGCATATAAACACTTAAAGGGCATTCATCATAGAGTCTGTATTTGATAGCCAAAGTTAAAATGTTACTTTATATTTTCAACAAATAATATCAAACCATTTATAATTGTGATATCAAGGTTAATTATGTTGTGCTTCACAGGAAGGACAGCTGTTCAATCAAAATGATGTATGTTGATATTTATAATTGATAACTCCTGAATGTGATCTTGATTACAGAATGGCTTCTAGGTGAGTTTAATTTACAAATACTAGCCCCATAGTTCAATCTAGTTACTTTTTGGAATACTAGGCATTTTATAGGAAGTATGAGAGAAAAATAAAATAACGTATGTGGCACTTTACTTCTAGTTAGGCCCACAGAAAGTCCCAAGGTAAAAGATTGTCGTAAGTTGATATTCTTTCTCAGACACAATAGCTGTGATAACGTGTAGGTGCCCTGGCTCTGCTGATCTTCCCTTGTTTGTTACTTGGATCATTTACATGCAGAAAATGCCCAGGATTCCTGGTGGCTCTTAAACCATCCTTAACAAAGGTAGGTGCACTCTACAGCAGGGGTCCCTGACCCCTGGTTAGCAACCAGACAGCACAGCAGGAGGTAACCACAGGCAAGCGAGATAAGCTTCACTTGTCTTTCTTTCTTTCTTTCTTTCTTTCTTTCTTTCTTTCTTTCTTTCTTTCTTTCTTTCTTTCTTTCTTTCTTTCTTTCTTTCTTTCTTTCTTTCTTTCTTTCTTTCTTTCCTTCTTTCTTTCTTTCTTTTTTTAAAGGAAGGGTCTCACACTGTTGCCCAGGCTGGCGTGCAGTGGCAGGATCTCAGCTCCCTGCAACCTCTGCCTCCTGGGTTCAAGAGATTCTTCCACCTCAGCCTCCCAAGTAGCTGGGACTACAAATGTGCACCACCACGCCTGGCTATTTTTTTATTTTTATTTTTTGGTAAAGATGGGTTTTCACTGTGTTTCCCAGGCTGGTCTCGAACTCCTGGACTCAAGCAATCTGCCCACCTCATCCTCCCAAAGTGCTGGGATTACAGGAATGAGTTACAGCACCTGGCCAAAGTTTCATCTATATTTACAGTGGCTCCCCATCGCTTGCATTACTGCTTGAGCTCTTCCTTCTGTCAGACCAGCAGTGACTTTAGATTCTCATAGGAGCACAAACCCTATTATAAACTGCACATGTGAGGAATCTAGGTTGTGCGCTCCCTATGAGAATCTAATTCCTGATGATCTGTCACCGTCTCCCATTGCCCCCAGATGGTACTGTCTAGTTGCAGGAAAACAACTCAGGGCTCCTACTCATTCTACATTATGATGAGTTGTATAATTATTTCATTACATATTACTATGTAGTAATAATAGAAATAAAGTGCATAATGCATGTAATGTGCTTGAATCATCCTGAAACCATCCTCCCACCCCAGTCCATGGAAAAATTGCCTTCCGTGAAACCAATCTCCGGAGCCAGAAAGGTTGGGAACCACTGCTTTACAACATCACCATCCCTTGATTGACAGTGATTTTCTAAGGAATCCTGTGATTCAGAGTAGGGCTAGCTTACCATGTGACTTTGACTCAGAGCCATCACAATAAAGATGGAATTTCTTAATAACTTGCTTTTTCCTGATATCTAATAAGAGCAGAGAGGGGCATGGCTCCATGACTTAAATTTAAGAAAAATGTTTTTGTAATACTAGAAATTTAAAGGTTTCAATATTTAAATTATTCTGCCAGTACAATATTACCTTACACAAGAGTGTATGTTAATACTATTTTAACATCTTAATGTCATTATGTTATTTCACTATGTTTTAAAAGGCAAAATAGTCATATTTGTTGAGAAAATATATTTAAAAAGTAGGCTTTAAGATTGTCAACTGAAAGTTAGATCATCACAATGAAAACTTCAACAATATTCACCAACTTACTTGATATGGATTAATATTTAGTTATAAGCTGTTTCTAAAATGTATGTGATTTTTTTTCATTTCGGGAATGAATAATAAGTGTTAAATTTTAATAAAACACAGTGGCTGCTACTGGATGACTAGTTAAGTAGCATAATTTTTACAAAGGTAGTTTCAGAAAAAGACATTAATAGGACTAATGGCAGAAATGCAGAACTCCAAAAGATTTAAAGGCATCAAAAATAATGAAATTTCCCAAGAAGAGCAGTTAAGAAAATTTGTAACCTAGTACTACTATTAATGTCAGATGCCTTTATATGCTTAAGATGTTTTGATATTTTAAATATGCAAAATGCAACGTGATTTACTTGATTTACTGTTGATATTATTATCATGTTGTGTATGTTTAAGATAAGAAGTATTAGAAAAAGATATAAGTGATTTTTTTCTTTTAGATGTAAACTGAAAATATCATTGGGTGTGTGCATGCATGTGACTGTGTCTTATCTTTCCTTTGTGTATGAATTTTGTTTCTACTTTGCCTCTTCCTTTGACTTCTGCATCTCTAACTAGAAATAAAAATCTTAGATTATGACATAAATTATTATGAGACTTCTTATTTGGTCTTTAATTTTTTAAATTATTATTATAATTTGAACTCCTGCAGCTCATTTGCTTGGTGAGGTTTTTGCTAAGATGAGCATCATTACACTTGGTAAAAATCACAATTATTAAAAGTTGATGTGTTCCAAAAGCAATAGAAATATATGTTACTTGTCTTTGTTATTATTGATGTTGCTACAATTGGAATTGAGAGGTAGGTATAACAATTATTAAAAGAGATGCCACTTCTGTGTGGATAAAATTTGTCTTGCAAAAGTGTTGCTCTAAGATAAAATAATTCTGAACTATGCAAAAATGTGTCTTACAGAATCTTCTATATTTCATTACTTTTATTACTTTTATTCATTTCTAAAACGAAGATCAGCTATGTGTTTTAATTTTATGATGCTTTAGTTTATCAAGCATAATATAAATTCCAAATGTTTACTAATAATATTAATATGGACCTTGCAAAGATGAAAATAGTTTAGATCATATATTGCTATAACACTATCAGTCAGTTTTATGTTGCAATGAAATGATCTTTCTGGTATGTTGCCTGGGAAGTGAACTCTCTTTTAAATCATCTCAATTTAGATTTCCAGCCCCCTCCTCTTTGAAATGCATTTTATATCAGCAACAAATAAACAGCAACGATCTGTGCTTTTGTTGTGCATGCAAATTTTATATGTGACACAGAGAAGAAATAATTCTAATGATTTCTCACAATATATGCACAGAGATACAAATACCAACAACATTTTTTAACCTGTAGTAGTGAGTCACAGAGAAATCATTGGGAGAGTAAAGGTTAGCTCGAAAAAAGAAAGGAGAGAGAGAGGGAAGGAAAGAAGGAAGGAAGGAAGGAAGGAAGGAAGGAAGGAAGGAAGGAAGGAACTGTAATGGAGCAAATAACTTTACACTAATGGCAGGAAGAAAAAGGGAAAATACTTGCTGCACATTTATTGTATGACAGATTCCCAAACATCAATGTTAAGAGGTCTGCAATGGAGGAAAGAGGAAGTCTGGTGAAAGGGAATCGTTTAAGTGACAAATTAAAGCCCTGTAACTGTGGAAAATACAGTTACAGCACTTTAAAAGTGTAAAAAATAATAAACATATAAAATCAGAATTTTGGAGGAGGGGAAGTAAAAGAAAGTATCGATACACAGATTGTCTGTTCTTTTATAGCAGGAAGTTAATATTGGAATTATTGGAAATGTTGATAATACTGGAAATGTTGGAAACACTTAGTGAAAAGACAAACTACAATCATTCCAATCTTTGAGATATTTCAGGACCCCATCTATCCTCATTATTTTATTATTTTATTTTTATGTATTTATTTTTTTGAGATGGAGTCTCACTCTGTCACCTAGACTGGAGTCTTGGCTCACTGCAGCCTCCGCCTCTTGGATTCCAGCAATTCTCCTGCCTCAGTCTCCCGAGTAGCTGACATTACAGGCACATGCCACCACGCCTGGCTAATTTTTGTATATTTAGTAAAAACGGGGTGTAGCCATGGTGACCAGGCTGGTCTCGAACTCCTGACCTCAGGTGTCCACCCACCTCAGTCTCCCAAAGTGCAGGGATTACAGGCATGAGCCACCACACTTGGTCTCTACCCTCATTACTGATGCTAGCAGTGGGCTGTCTGGAGTGGTCAACACACCAGCTGCAGCGCGGAAGTGGGGAAGTGTAGCCAGTGGTGGCAGGAGCGGTTGCAGGAGGAGCAGTGGTAGCCACGGGACCCCTGTGCCCTGCATCCTCTGTGCCCCATGTCCCCGAGGCAGCCTACTCTGCCACCCTCATCCAGGCATGGAGGGGCTGTAGGTCCTGTGGACTGGAGTGGAAGCTGCTGGTGCTTTTTCTGGGCCAGCCCATTGCTGCCAATGGACCAATCTGCACACACTTCCTTCCCTCTGAAGCCCACGAAAGCACCGTACTCAGCAAGACTCGAGGAAACCACTGAATGACCGACCAGCTGCAGAGAGGAGCTACCTTCGCTGCTGAGAGCTGAACACTTGTGGGGGCACCCTGACTACTGAGAGGAACTGCCCCCCTGCGGGTCTCCTCTCAGCAGTTCTATCACTCAATGATGTTCCTCTTCGTCTTACTCACCCTCCACTCGTCTGCAAACCTCATTCTCCTAGATCCAGTACATGAACTCAGGACCGCGGAATGGCGGGGCCAAAAGTGCTGTAACACAAACAGGGCTGAAATACAGGTCTCGCTCGCCATGTTGTTGGCAAAAAGAAGGACTGAAGAGAGGAAGAAAGAAAAGAAAGAAAAAGAAAGAAGGAGAGAAAGGAAGAGAGAGGAAGGGAGGAAAGAAAGAAGGAAGGAAGGAAGGAAGGAACGAAGGAAGGAAGGAACGAAGGAAGGAAGGAAGGGAGGGAGGGAAGGAGGGAAGGAGGGAGGGAGGGAAGGAAGGAGGGAGGGAGGGAGGGAGGGAAAGAAAGAAAGGGAGAGCTGTGGCTCTTCAGGGAGCCCAGACCTAGGAGCTCCCTGAACCAGGGCTGTGACACTCTCTTTAGGGCTCAGCAGTTCCTGGCGTCTCCAAGATTCTGGGCACCACCGGGTTCCCTGGTGTCAGCTGTGGAAGCTCCTTATGGTATGCTTGGCCCAGAGGCAGCCTCACAAGGAGCCCACACTGCAGCCAGCATGCCTGAGAGCATACAAGAGTTTTAAATTCTTGGAGCAGTATGTTTTTTGTTGCTTAGAGAACCCGTCTCTGCTTCTTCAACTTGATGTCATTCTGAGCATTTTCGAACTACTAGAAAGTTTCAGTATGCTGTGGTAGAAAGTGGATTTCAGAGGCCTTAATGAAAATCACAAGAGATGATTCCTGAAAACGTAGTTTAAGTATCAAAGCATTGTAGAATAATATTTAAGAACTATTGATAGCTGAATGAGAAAACCTACACCAAGCTAGGAAAGAAGGGTAGGAAAAACTATATGACTAAACAAACGTTAGAAAAATGCTTTGTCCTAATAATATAAAAAATGAAAAAATTACATTAAGATACAATGAGAACAAAGAAACAAGACATGAGAGAAACTTTCTAGCAGTATGCTTGAATATTTAATGTATATTCAATGAATACATCTCCAAACACTTTTAACTTACATTATTTTACTTAATTTAATACTTTTTAAGGTGCTTCCAAATTGGAAGAAGTTCAGCAAAAAGTACTGACTGACTGATAGGATGAAGCCTGCAGAGTAGATTAACAAGGAATTATCTAGAAATGACTTGGACACTAGATCTTGCCTGTGTGATTCTGAAAGAGAGCAAGAATGATGGCAGAACCTTTTGATACCTCCCTGTTCATCTTCATAATTTTGCCCACACATCCCTACTCACTACTTTTTCTGAGATACAGTAGCTCTTCTTTATTCGGCTCTTTTGGTTTTTTTGAATGTTTAAATATTATTTACTATTATCTTAGATAATTTTTTTCTTCTTCTCATAAGTGCTTGGCCTATGATCTTTTGGCATCCAGAGACCTAACATATGTAAGTGGAATATAAGTGATATCCAGAAAGTGGCTGCATGGAAAGGATATACACTGTTGACCAAGTGGCTACAATCTGATCATTTCATGGCCAATAGGGACAGGGAATTACTAGGAAGGCCGTAAGTGCCACGGGCCTACCCTAAGAAGCAATATTCTTTGATTTATTCAGTTTTTTTTAGTGAGAAAGATTTAAAATGATTGCAAGAATTTTATACTTGTTCTACTGTTGGGGTCCGCGTGTTTCCTAAACAAAGGAATGAACACACAAGACAACACAAGACAAGACAAACATGGCAGCCGCCTCGAATGGCGCGCTCTGCTTTATTTTACAGTCGTTTGTGGAATGTTGCCAAGTCACAAGACACATTGTTGTTTTTCTGACCTTTCCCTGACTTTCTGGATTTTCAAGATGTTTACACCTAAACAAGCCCCCAACGCCCTGCTTCATTTGCAAGAGCAGGACTTATCGGAACACCCTGCTTTGTTTGCGAGAGCAGGACTTATGGGGAACACCCTGTTTGCGAGCACGTAGTCCTCTACATTCTACTTCTTAGAAAAGTAGATGTCCTTATTTCTGTCTGGAAGAGAAGAAACGAGGAGTGTGGGCTGTCAGAGGGAACTTTTTCAAGGTAATAAAAATTTTAAGTGTGAAAGTCTTGCTTTCTATCAATGTTTTCAGACCTACCCTCATTTGATGACCTAATGCTATTTCATTATATCTTAACCTATCCTTTAACTACTTGGTTTATTTTGACTAATAATATTATAAGCTCATTTCAAGTAAAGCTAATGTCTTAGACATCTTGTTTCTATTACACTGCCTATAGGGCAAAGAAAATGAGGTGGATTCTCAAAGAAAATCCATAACTGGTTGTTTTAATGAATTGGCAAAACTGAAGGATCTACACATAACCAAAGCACTCCAAAAGCAAACTTGTAATCAGTTATTTTTGTCTTCTGTTTTATTTTAAAACCTCCCTTATAGTAACAATAAAAAAGAAAGACAAAATTAAAGGAACTCTACATTTGAGCCAGACTGGAGGAAGTAAAGTTAAATGAGTTAAAAATTAGAACTGAATTTTATATGTTCAAATCTGTTTATCCTAATAACCAGTAGCCTCTGATAAAGAGGACATTAATTCGATGAGTATATATGTTATTTTTGATATATTAAGCTTAGAGATTCAAGAAATTTAATATGAAGAATTATTGATAAAGTTGATCAGCACCATTATTTATATTTAAATCATTGCCCCAACTCACCATAAGGTTCAGAAAGTAATGACACATTTTAGCTAAATTTCAATGCAAGATAAAAAAAAAGAAGATCGAATTTATCATCAAAAATCAATTGGCAACAGCTAGATGAACACCAGCAATCCCGTTTTGGGGAGTAATAAACAAGGCTGTATAAAAAAATGAATCATGTCAGATTAATCTAATTTCTTTATATGTCATAGTGACTTAGGAGAGAAAGGCGAAGCAATAGATTAAATATATCTTGATGTTAACAAGATTTTCAATGCTGTTCCATTTAACACCATCAATCACTAACAAATAAGGAAAAATGTGGCTAAGTCTGTATTTATTAGATGGGTAAGCAGATATTTGAAAAGCCTTTGACGTAATGTCAATGGTAGCAATGGTGGGACATGGGGTCACACCAGTCCCTACCCCATTCTGTGATGGTCTAACATGAAGCAGCAATTACTTATATAAATCAGTTGATTTGTCGATGGATCATATTTTCCTTATGTTTACAGAAGATACCAGACATTTTTGCTTCAATATGGCTTTACGAATTTTAGAAATATAGATTTTTTTCCTTAATTTCCTCAACTATAAAATGAGGATATTACTAGAACCTACTCAAATAATTGTAATCATTAAATGACAATCTAGAATACTTGTCACAATGTTTGGCATATAGTAAAACTGTAATCAATGATACAATTTACAATTAATATTACTATCATTTCCATGAATTTATTACTCAGATGTTTTGAAACATGCAAGTTATTTTCTAGATATTGTGTAGAATATTCTCACACTTCATTCACTGGCCACCTGATGTGAGATGGTTTGATTTTATATAGTCTGGCAAATTTAGAGAGTGGAAAAACCTCAGCATAAATATATTACAAATACTAGCTCAGATTAAATTTATGAATTTAAAATAAATTATCCCTGCTTATTTATCAAAATTAAAATGTAGCAAAGAATCACTGAGAATTACAATTTTATGAACAATTACTAAGAAAATTATGTATAGCTACTCGTTCCCATTTCTGAGAAGGTTGAACATATCTATCTCTTCCTCCACTTATCAAAATTGTTCCACAAATTTTTGTTTCTAGATATTCATGCATCCTATCAATATTTAGTTTAATTTCCTTTAGGTAACCTGATAATCTACTAGTCCACACTCAAGGAATATTTTTCCAGCTTAAGCTCAATTTCAATTCTAATACTCCTTTGCAGATTCCCATAATACAATGAAATTATTCACAGGAGTAAAAATATTTAATATAGATTTATTTTTGTGGACATAATGTCCATTTTATTTGTTTTTCTATATAGATTCAAGACAAAATTGATATAAATTTAAATTTGTTTATAGATTCAGGAAAATAAAATATACAAAATTACTTTCTAAATTCTCTTCAATGAAATTGTGTCTTAATTTGGGCTGCCATAACAAAGTACTGTAGACTTGGTGGCTTATAAATAATAGAAATTTATTTCTCACAGTTGTGAAGGCTGGATGTTCAAGATCAAGATGCCAGCAGATTTCATGTTCATTGAGGTCCTCTTTCTCATATATAACCATCTTCTCACTCTAACCTCACATGGCAGAAGGACTGAGGAGTCTTTCTTGGATCACTTTTATAAGGGCACTAATCCGGGTTGGGAGGGCTACACTCCCATGAGCTTATTATCTCCCAAAGACTCCATATCCTAATACCATCACCTCAGGGGTTAGGATTTCAAAAAATGAAATTTTGGCAGGACACAAACATTTAGACCTTAGCATTTTCTGAGCCAATTTTTTCCACTGAAGTTCTTTAAGTAATGCATCCCTGTTTCTGCAAAGAAATCCCTAATCAAGGATAAGAAACCAAGGATTTTGCTCTATATATGGGTATGGGTTCAGCTGCCTTAAAATTTGAGACCCTACATAAGTCTACTCCAACTCCTAAAATGAAATCCTCTTCCTGGCTAGACCAAATTCTATCTTCTAATTTCTTCCACTCTTTATAAGATTCTGTCAGCAAGAAATGCAGTTACTTGCAATAACAGTTTGAATTCTCAGAAACTTTCTCAACCTCAAAGCAAATATCTTACCTTCATGAAAGCAAGGCCCATATAGGGGTATGAAGGATATTTAGAGGTATAAAAGATAAGAAACTGCTATGTCAGCAGATGTAAATGTTATTGCCACTTGTTCAGGTAGGGCTTAATTCCCAGTCCATTGTATATATTCTTGATCTGCTGAGCCATGACGGACTATGTTTGGCTTTGGAGAGACTATTAATGCCAGTGAAGCTGAAAATATAATTAATAATAATAGTATGACTTATTTTGCTCTAATATTATTAGTATTCCATTATGAAATCAGAGCAGTTTGAAAAGTTGTTGGAGAATTATAAACAAGGATTTTTGATACTTGGTAAAAATCTTTTACCAACAAAAATCAGTCATCACATTGATTGAAAAAAGCAAGTCACCTAGTCATCCTCAAAGTAAAAAGGCATGTGATTTCACCATGAGGACGTGGCAAGGATATAGATGCAAAATTTCCAAACAACAGAGTGAAGAATTGACACCAATAATTCAATTTCCTACGTAAGATTTGTTGACACCAAAGCTAACCAAAAGGTTAAAAAAAGGCATTGAAAGATTCCACTTGGCATCATCTGTAGGGTTCTAGAATCACTTCCTCACCAGCATTCTTGCTGGTTATCCGTATCTGTTCGCCCTTAATGAGACTCCAGCTGTAAACCTCCTGCCCACCACACTGACAGATGTTTTACAGTTGGATTAGTAAACTGCATAAATTAATTCTTACTCAAGTGTTAAGCACCTACTGAAACTTCTAATGGCTTGCTTAAAGATATTTGCATTTTACCCTACATACTGAATTGTTTACACTAAGTAAAGTGAGCTGAAAACAATTTTGGACTATTTACTTATAGTCTTGAAAAGTAATTAGTACCAGAATACGTCTCCAGTTATCTTCTATTCAGGATAAATTTAATGAATTTCATTAACATCTACAGTGGGCCATGTATTTACTTACAATTCCTGGTCAACCACCTGTGTCTTCATCTTATTCTTTCCCATTGATATGAATTTGTTACAATAAACAAGTTACAGTCAATATCAGGGATTTTGCCAGCCCAAATATAATGATGTTGCCAAAAACGGCAGTCACTAAAATATAAGCTCGAATGTTCGATAGGTTTATTTCTTTTTTTCAGAAGATAATCCAGAGAAAAAGATGTAATTTTTGAACATACTGTTATATGACTATGAATAGTATAAAATTACTGAATTTTAATGCTAGAAATGACTTTAGAAATCAGTAGTTCCAAATCCCTTATTATTCAGATGAATAAAAAGAGTAAAGTTACTTGCCCAAACCTTTTCACAAATGACAGAGGTAGGCTTGACTCCAAATCATGTCCTCTTTCCATTAAGCCATGCTTATTACTCATGGATATGTCGGATAATCAGTAAAAGGTAACTCATTTATGGATAATTGCTATCTTTAAATCCTTACAATTATTGCAAAAAGAGAGCTCTCTGAAATAACCCTGGAATTGTAGCAATTTAAAGGAACAAAATGGTAAACAAGCATTAAGTGTTTTCTCAAATGAAGAGCATGGTAAATGAATTGACTGTGAATCTAGTAACTTTATGTCGTAATATCAGCCCAACTCCTGCCATGGATGATCAACCTGGGTAATTTTCAGGCAGATAGTCTCCATCCTGACTCCCCAGTGCAGCAACTAGTGGATAATAATCCACTTCACAATTCTCACAGAGCTGTTGTCAGGAACAGCTAGTGATTGTAAAGCATTTTAGAAAAATATGCCATATAAATGCTTCATAACCAATCTTGTATTCCCAGGGGATCTTTAATGTTTTGACCTAATAAGTACAATCCTTTAGCAAGTCATTCCACGGTTACACTAAGGATGAAGCATTTGTGCTGGACGTAATCAGTTTTTCCATTCCATAATTTAAGAAAAGTACTTACTGCATATTTGTATTATGTTTGTTTGTTCCTTGTCAAAATTCTAAGGGAATGTCGTCTTTAGGTTGAATAGTTGCTATTTAACTTGAAAAATAAATACTCACTATTGCATTTTGAAAACAAGCAGAATGAGCATTCACAAAAATGTATATTTATTCAACTGTCCAGGGAGCTATTCATAGAAATGGAAAGCATAATGCAAGGTTTGATGCTCTAGGTATAGTTCAGCCAGCAGAGTTTTATTACAATAAAATCTTTTTCAAAAATCAGAATATGCTAGGAGAAATGAGCTATAAATGATTGGTATCATCCCCAAAGCACTATCCATAGTGGCCCTACTCTGTTATTTTGTAAGGCCAAAAGAAGCAGCTTAGAATTATATATATTTTTGTTCACCTTTAACCCCTTTTAGTAGGAGCTGTGCCAGGTCTGCTGGCTGAAACATTAGCCAAGTGAACCTGCTGGCAGTTTGTCTATTTCTTCTCATTACACTAATATGGAAAATTAACTAGGAAGCATGCCTTCTCTCCCGTTAGACTAGTGGCACATTTATAAGGACATCATCGGGACTGTTCCTTTTATTCTGTTCCCGGATTCTCTTCTAGGTAGTTGCAGCTCTCTAACCACCTGTAATTTCTCTTCATTATCCTGCAATATGAGGCTATGGAGAGTCTTTTGTTGCAAGTGGCTATAGACATGGCTGTCATTTTGTCCATTATTAGGTCAGTGGTGTGAGTTTTGAGAACAAAGGCAATGAACATAATAGTCGTTGGTATTAGAGATTAAAGTCACTAAATTATCACAAAGAATCCAGAGAGAGGAGAGATCACTGCCCTTGTTTTCACAGATACATGAACAGATACTGAATGACTTTTGCAAGGTCAAGAAAATCAGCAGTATGTAGAGAGATTAAACAACTTAAGTCCTTACAGCAGCAAATTTTGTAAGGATAAAAGTTGCAAGTCCTGTTCTTTTTCCTTTTTCCTTTACAAATCCCCCCAGGAAGAATGTGAACTGATTTATCTCCCCCTTTAACTCAAAGTTACATTTTCAATATTGACCGCCTTCTTTCCTCTTTACAGGCTGATACTTTAAAAAAAAAAATGAGAAAATATGCTTTTCCTTGAGCAACTTTCCTGGAAAGGGAGGATTTTATCTCCCACCATTGTTTTAAAAATCTGCTAGGAAAAAAGTGACCTAGACTTAGACAATACTTTTCTTTTCTATTTCCTTTGTTTTGGAGTAAATGCATTCAATCTTTAACAGCAAGTATTTCATATGTTCCCCTTGAGCTTCGACCACATATGTGGATGATAGGAAAGATGGGAGAGACTTCACGCCTCTGCACCTCATCCTTGCTCATGATTTTGATTTTCATGATTTTTTTTTTTTTTTTTTTTTTTTTTTGAGACGGAGTCTCTCTGTCGCCCCAGGCTGGAGTGCAGTGGCCGGATCTCAGCTCACTGCAAGCTCCGCCTCCTGGGTTCACGCCATTCTCCTGCCTCAGCCTCCCAAGTAGCTGGGACTACAGGCGCCTGCCACCTCGCCCGGCTAGTTTTTTGTATTTTTTAGTAGAGACGGGGTTTCACCGTGTTAGCCAGGATGGTCTCGATCTCCTGACCTCGTGATCCACCCGTCTCGGCCTCCCAAAGTGCTGGGATTACAGGCTTGAGCCACCGCGCCCGGCCCTTCATGATGTTTTTATGGGTACACTATGCAGTGATGATAGTAATGAACCTTCAAATCACCACTTGACTTTGCCAGCCTGGATGCCAAATCCACTTCATAGGGCCTTGCTTCAGCTGCCTGGCACACTCTCCACATACCAACTGGCTCACTCACTCACCGCCTTCAAGTATTTTCTCCTTCCTCACCTGCTGGATGGGGTTTGTCCTGACTGCCTTATTTAACACTGCAATGTCACCCTGCCTTCCCTCCACCAGGCCTCTTTAACCCCCTACACCATCATCATGCTCTAGAATTTATGACTTTCTAACATGGTGTATTATTTGCTTATTTGTGTATCCTGCTTATATTTTATCCTCATTTCCTGTCGCTGGAATTTAGTTCTATGAGGGTCAAGTTTCTTGTTTTGTTTGTTGATACATCCGAAAAACCTTGCCAGTTTCTGGAACATAGCTGGTTCTCAATGACTATTTGCTAAAGGAAGAAGGAATTTGGGTCTGACTTTGTCACTATTCTGTGATTTTCAGTATGTTTTCTAACCTTCCTGGTTTGAAATCTCCTCAGATGTAAAATGTAATTATCCACCTAAGACTGCTATTACATAAGACAATCTGCAAAATAGTGCTTAAATTTTATATATTTATTTTTGTCATTTGTGATCGAATATATAAAATTTAAATAGTTAAGGAACAAAAAGGTATGCAGTGGAAATTTTTCCTTCCACTTGTGTGAGAGACATACAAACATATTTTTATCTATTACTTCTAGAGCTAATTTACTTTAATAGATGAGGAAATATACCTATGTAATATTTTTGTACATGTAAAACTGAGCATTTTATACACCCAGGCTTGCACTTCTTGATGTTTTTTATTTTTAAATTTTGCACTTAACAATATATCTTAGAGATGACTTCTTCAAGCTTTTTAAAGAGCATCTTTTATTTATTATGAAATAATACATATAAAGAAAAAATATAAATAAAATATTAAGATTAATAAAACATATACGTAAGACTTACCACACAGAGTAAGAAATGGAATATTATTGATATAATTAAAATCCTCTGAGTGTCTTTCTTTGAATGCAAATCTCACAAGGCATTCCTCCCTCCTCCAGGAGGGGAAACAGACTCTCCTAAATTTTATGTTTCTATTTCCCTGCTTTTTTGCATAGTTCTATTATGTTTGTATAATCTTTAAAACTCTGTTGATGTTTTTGAACTTTATGTGAAATTATATAGGATATATACTCATCTTTGATTTGCTTTTTTAATGCATCATTTTATTTCTGAGGTTCATTAAAGTTTATGAATGTGGTGTTACTTTATTCATTGGACTGCTGCATGATATTCCATTGTGAAATACAATTTGTTTATCTGTTCTCCTGGTTGATGGATGCTTGCATTGTTTCCAGAATTGTGCTGCTTAAGCATAGCTGCAGTTTTCCCTCATGTGAACCCTTCTTAGTGCAGAGATTACAGACTTTTCTCTGGACTACATACCTAAGAAGAGAAGTGCTGGAATTTGGGGATATACATGGCTTTGGTTTTACTAGGCAATGCCTGTTTTTCAAAGGTGTTATAAAAATTTACATATTCTGGAGCAGTAGACAGGAAATCTAGATTAGTGTGTGCTCTCCCAAAACACGGTGATCTTTTCATTTTTGCCAGCCCGGTTTTCATTAAATGGAATGTCGGTGTCGTTTTAGTATGGATTTCTTGAATCCTAATAATGTTTTATGCATTTTCATCTTTATTGGTTAGTTCTATGATCTCTTTTGTGAAATACCTACTCATGTATTTAGCTCATTCTCTACTGAGCTGTGTCTTTCTTTAAAAAAAATACAGGAGATTTTGCTTTTATTTTTTAAAATACTTTATAAGAATTCACTCTTTTTTCAATTGTTTGGAGCTTATATTTCCTATCCCAGCTTGTGACTTATATTTTTCATTTTTTTGAGGTATCTCTGGCATTTAGGATAACTTTGTTTATTTGAAATTAGTCCTTTTTGTTTTAGAGTGTGTATGCTTTGTTTAAAAATTCTGTATGGACCCAAACTTATAATTGTATTATATTTTTGGTGTAACCACTTGCTCCTCCTTGGAATTATTATAGTTTATGTTAGAAGTATTCTAATTTGTTCTCAGTGTCATGTATCACTGAATCTATTACATATCACACTTTCAAATATACATTGGTATGTATATATTATATGATGTATATTTATATAAAATATTATATTTAGCTTCTGGGCTCTCAAATGTATTCCTCTTCTCTAAAAAGGATTATATTTCCTCTGTAAAAATTCATATATGTTTTGCTTATCAATATAAATTTAGAAGTGGCAAAAAAAATGGAGTTTTGATAAAAATTACATTGACTAAATATACCAATTTGGAGGAAACCAATACATGTTTTTCATAGATGACATCTTTATCATGCTATAACTTTATTTTAAAAAATCTTATCACGTAAAGTGGTGAGTTAATAACTATTAAATCTCCAGTAGAATGCTTAGTAGAAACAAAGATAATTGCATTCTTGTCTTCCCCCTGATTTTAAAGATAATGCTTCTAACATTTTCATTAAATATTGTTTCCCCATAGATCTTGATAAATATTATTTTTCAGACAACGGTAGTGCAGTTCTCTTCTTAGTTGTTGCTATATTTTTATCAAGAATTAGTGTTAAGTTTTATCAAAAAATATTTTTTACATCATTAAGATTATCAATTTGGCTTTTTTGGTTATGAGAATTTCTAAAATAACCCTGCTTTGCATTCACTAGACATGGTCATATATATTGTATTTCTAATTCATTGATGTATTTGATTTTATCAATATTGTCACTTAAATAATCAGAGATTCTTAGGGCAGGGTGTGATGGCTCACACCTGTAATCCCAGCACTTTGGGAGGCTGAGGCTGATGGATCATTTGAGGTGAGAAGTTCAAAACCAGTCTGGCTAACATGGTAAAACCCCCTGTGCACTAAAATACAAAAATGAGCTGGGCATGGTGGCACGGGCCTGTAATCCCAGCTACTCTGGAGACTGAGACAGGAGAACTGCGTGAACCTGCGAGACGGAGATTGCAGTGAGAGGAAATTGTGCCACTGCACTCCAGCCTGGGCGACAGAGGGAGACTCCGTCTCAAAACAATAATAATAATAATTATAAGAGATTCTTATAAACTT
Organism: Chlorocebus sabaeus; assembly: GCF_047675955.1. Classification (NCBI taxonomy): domain Eukaryota; kingdom Metazoa; phylum Chordata; class Mammalia; order Primates; family Cercopithecidae; genus Chlorocebus; species Chlorocebus sabaeus. The sequence goes on along the minus strand of NC_132917.1, from coordinate 76,463,966 downwards.
TATTTATTTATTTACTTATTTAATTTTTAAGACAGAGTCTGGCTCTGCAGCCTAGACTGGAGTACAGTAGCTCTATCTCGGCTCACTTCAATCTCTGCCTCCAGGGTTCATGCGATTCTCCTGCCTTAGCCTCCCGAGTAGCTGAGATTACAGGTGCCTGCCATCACGCCTGGCTAATTTTTGTATTTTTAGTAAAGATGGGGTTTCACCGTGTTGGCCAGGCTGGTCTGGAACTCCTGACCTCAGGTAATCCACCCACTTCGGCCTCCCAAAGTGCTGGGATTACAGGTGTGAGCCACTGCACCAGGCCTCTTGTAAACTTTAATCTATTTAAAGCAACATATCTTTTCCAGATCAATATTGGAATGCTATTATGATTTTGAAAAATTAAGTATATTTTCTTAATTATTGTTAATTTGAATATAGCATGTATACTGCCGCATAAATGTGAATGATGTGAATAGGCCTGTATAATACTATGACTAGATACCAGAAATATCTTTATCAGTATTAAGTTCTATTAATTTAGTCAATAATTGTTGATGATTATGTTTCAGGAAGCAGCATGGGTTTTAAAAGCAATACCAAGGTTTTATGTTCAGAATTAGATATCCATGAGTTTAAATACATTTGTGATAAATATTTTTCAGGAAGTTACTCAACCTGTTGATATAAAATATCTTTTGTTAAATGGAGTTGGTGATTCCTTTATGAAATGAGTATTTTGAGGGTTAAATGATATATTTGAATTTAATAAATAGTGTTATCTTTTGGAGTATCCTTAATTTCATCTGCGAGAGCAATAACTGGCATAAATAACTTTAAAATCTTGGCAGCAATTATGAATTGCATATGCAAATACTCAATTAATATAGACCAGCCCATGGAGACATGTTTCAATTTAAAGTAGTTTGAGTTAAATTAGAGTAAAATTAGAGAGCTTCTAAATTATAAATTTTAAAAAGCAAACCCTTCACCCATCTCTTATATCAGAATTAATTCTTTTGAAAGTTCACTCAGGTCAAGTTTAATCAGATGCCATCTGGGATGCTTATATTACAACAGAAAGCAACCTTGTGATTTCAATATTCATGAAATTGCACCAATAGGGTATCCCAGTTCCAGGGTTGATATATCCAGTTGTGACTTTTTTCCTCTGTGTTACTGTGGTACATTGTATACAACCCTAAACATGGCACTTTGGTTTTGTTGTAATTATTTGCTTATATCCCTCATTCCCTCTCTCATCCATAAACTTCTTTGGCTGAGATGGTGTCTTATGTCTTTGTTTCCTTGGTCTTTTGTGAAGTTCTCAAAGCTTATTGAATTATTTGATAATAGTAGTAATAATAATAATACTTAATGCTTATATAGCATTTTGTTTGTGCCAAGTACTCTTTCAGAATGTCACATTATTGATTCATTGAAAACTCACAACAACCCTATGATGTAGATGTTATAAATACCTTACTTTAGAGATGAATAACAAATGATTGAATGATTAATGTTATTTTTATTCATTGGACCTTCCATTAGCACTAATATGTAACTGTACAGCATCTTAAAAGATACCTAAGGCATCTATGTGGTTCTTTTGCCTGGGTGTTTAATAACTCTTTCTTGAAAATAGCAGTAGCAACACCTATGATTTACTAACATGTGATGTGCTCCCAACCATGGCTGTTTATGTTGTTTTAGCTCCTTTAAACATCCTCTTCATTCATATGCAAAGGCCATCTATGTGTTCATAAAGAGTTAATGGAGGCGCTTGTCAGTTTCTCAAAAATTTATTCCCATCTACAGTTTACTGGCTTGTTGTAGCCTTTTGATACCCTAACCCTCCAAAGTCCACTACCATCCCAGGCAAATTACCCCACTCCATTCTTACTTGCTTAACATCCTTCTTAAAGACTAATCAAATTGCCTTCGATTTTGTCAGCCCCTAACTGTGAACTCTTTGACTTTATGGAAACTCTGTTCTCTATTATCATCCTTTAGGTCCTGCACAGAACAGACCCATATCCAGGATTCATCTCATGTGAAAGGAAGGCAAAATACACACTTGAGAACAACCAGCGCCTGGGGTTCAACCTGTCACTTCCCCATGATGGGAAATGTGGTGGCATCAGCTGACACAGAAGCTCCATCTATGTCCTGACTTGTATACTTTATATTTTTGTACATGCACTGAGAGCTAGAACAGATCTTGGAATGACTAACTTTGTGATTTTGAATAACTAACTCTTGCCATTTTCTTTGTTGTACTTTCACTGTAGTCATTTTTATCCCTGAATAATTTTCTACACAGGCTTGAAAATTGCACTACGTTCTTTTTAAATTTGTCTGTGAGATACTGAATATACAAACAAACAATGGTCAGATGATATATGATAATAGAACTCTAGCACAACCTCTGCAGCAATAAGCCCCAAACAGCCAAAACTTGGTCAATGAGTGCTAGATTCTTTTTTTTTTTTTTTTTTTGCCCTGTTTCCAACTAGGGACAAGCCAGAAAAAGACAATTATATTCCCCGAACCCATCATATAAAATGTAACTTCTAGATAGCCTGTCTCCACCTTCCCTATGCAACGATTTCCAATCAGAGCATAACTGATGTCTTCCTTCTCCTAACTATAAAGCTTTCCCACTCCTTCACCTGCCTTTGAGTCTTCACCTGATGTAAGTAATGGTGGCTGATGCCCTTGCAACAGCAAACTCTGAATAAATAGACTCCGTGTGTTCCCTTTTAGGTGGCCTTTATTTATTCCCACATCTTCATAAACAACCATTAAGCTGCATGTTTGTAGGTAAATTGGTGAGTTTTATTACTTGTTTTCAACTGAGAGAAAGTTATGGAAAACTGGATGTCTCATTACTTGAAGACTACACAGTCTTCCTTATGGCTCTGAGACATATAATTGCTAACCCTACCTGCCCTCAAGTACCATTAGCATTACTCACAGACTTCTGAATTGGCCACTGTTGAAATTCCATTATTTCACTTATCTTTGCATCTTCATTCAGAGGCAAGGATTAAATGAACTGCCTCCATTTTCTGATAATGAATCCCTTAAAAAGATGAAGAAGATAAATTTATTTCTTCCTACAGATAAAGATCTTTTAATGTTCTAAACCTATCCTTGTTAGTCTAACAAATTCTTCTGTCACTGGGATATTCCAGCTCTAGTGTCTCCTGTCTCCAACTGTGGACATTTACAAAGTATTCAGAGTGAGCTGAGAGGTAGTATTAGTGAGGTGAGATACAGTAGTTAAAAGCCCAGACTGTGCAGCCATGCCACCTATGTATAAAACCCATCCTTTGGCCAGGAGAAATGGTTCACAGCTGTAATTCCAGCACTTTAGGAGGCCAAGGCAGGACGATTCGTTTGAGCCTAGGAGGTCGAGACCAGCCTTAGCAACATAGTGAGACCCTATCTCTACAAAAAATTAAAAAATTAGCCAGGAGTGGTTGTGTGCACCTGTGTTCTCAGCTACTTGGGATGCTGATGCTGAGGTGGGAGGAGCCTGAGAGGGTTGAGGCTGCAGTGAGCCATGATAGCATCACTGTACTCCAGCTTGGGTGACAGAGTGAGATCCTGCCTCAAAATAAATAAATAAATAAACAAACAGACGAATAAATAAACCCATCCTTGCTAGTTGCTAGTTATTTCATATTTGAGAAATACTCGAGTAAATCACTTATATTGTCTCTGCAGCCTCATCTTCAAAAATTATAAAAATCATCATACCTAAAGTACAGGGTTATTGTGAGAATTAAAAGAGTAAATTTATATGAAGATTCCAGAAGACAGGCTGCCAAAATATCTATATAAATGCTTATTACAATGGTAGTGATATTTTTTTTTCTTAGCTGGCATCAATTATACTAAATGGAACAAATGTCATCAAACATCACAGTAGTTATGCAGGTACTATTTTGAGGTATCTGCCATTCCAGCTAGCATTGTCTGACAGCTGTGCTCTACAAAATGTGAGGCAAAAGAAGCATATTATCTTTGTGTGTTTGACCTCAATGTTTATTATATGTGACCCCAAATGTTTGTGTCATGTAAGTGTTATTGGGCTGCAAAATATGTTTTTAAAATGCCAACACCCTGCTACATGCATGGAAATAGCTGCCTGTGGCCCATACAACATCATTATTTGCTAAGGGCGTTGTCCTGCTGTGTAGAATTGTTTAAGAAGGATCAATTTCCAGTGGTGAATACCACACTTCTATTTCGATGTAATTGATTTTGACACTGGCAAAGGAATCCAACTGCCTCTATATTCCATATAAGTTCAAAGACCAATAAGATCATATGATCAGTTTGCCTTAATAGATAGATCTGCATTTAATTAGGTTAATCATTTTTAAACAATGTGTAATAATGGATAGATAAAGAGAGGACAATCATATGTATCACCACGCAGAATAGCAATTGCACCTGCCATACCAACATGCTTTATTTCCTTTTGGGTCATGTTTTGATGTAGGTCATAGTTACAAATTTTGTACAGAATTAACTTTAATGTGTACTGGAATTGCATTTTTGTAAATTCTACAATATATTGATTTTAAAATCTGTAATATTTTGAGGGACTGTTAATAGGTTAATCTCACAGTTTCACCATGATTCCCTGTCTTTGCCTCATTTTATTTTCTTAGGATGGTTCATTTGAACCAGAACTGCAAAATCAGTCCTTTTTTTAGGCTTTAACACCACACCTTTTTTTTGTTTATTTGTTTTGCCACACAGTCATTCTGCTCACATTTTTGTTTGCTTCACCTATTATCCTCCTTATCAAATTCATTCACTTTTATAGTTTAAAAACTCACATATGCAAAATATCTTTAAAAATACAATATATATCTTCAATCCTGATCTTCAAACTTGAATATACAACTACCTGTTGGACATGTCTAATTAAGTGACCAGGTCTAGTCATTTAAATAGATACCAAACCCAACATGTTCAAAATTGAGTGCATTTTCTCTGTCCTACCTGTAACTGCTCCTGTCTTCACATTGCCTTTATGTGCCCCCATCCAGGCAGCACTCGCACCAGAAATTCAAGACCCACCCCAGATACTTTTCCAGTAGACACTACATAAAATCCGGAACCGTTTTTGAAAATCTTTCTAAAGCCTGCCCCAATCCTATCTCTTCCACTTTTCCTTCCATTTCAGACACTCTCAATCTTTGATCTGAACAGTTCCTAACTGCTTTTACTGCTTTAAGTCTAACCCTTGTTTTATCATTCTCTACTTTCCCGTCAGAGAAACCTTCTTTTTTTTCCTTGAACAAATGATCTGTTCAGGTATTTTCTGACTATCAAAAGGCCCATGTGACTCCCAAACTTCAAATCCTTTGTCCGTTCCCTTTGTCGTTTCCCTAGAGGATAACATCCACTGCTCTACTGTGTTGAAAAAGTACTCTCTTATTTGGGCCTACCTAACTGCTTGTGATACTCCACTGAGAGCAGGCACTGGAAATGCCCCATTACCTGAATCCCACATTAATGTACATGCCACAAATGCCATACTGAACGTGATCCTCACCACTCTAGTACATGACTTGATGCTATCCCATCTATGACTTCTCTTTCTGTATCTACTTGTGAAACCTGCTAGACAGAGTTGAAGCAATTTTTTCTCAAAGATTTTCCTCTTTCCCAAAATGGACATAGTGTTCCTCAGTAGAACACCCGCAATACTTTGGAGAAAAAAATACTAGTAATTTGTAATTATTGTTATAAGATTATTATTATAAAATTACTATTTAAATTACTAATATAATTATAATATTAATAATTTAAAAAACTGAACACCCAATTATGACAGCTACCATAATGACTCCGGCTACCACCATTTATGGACCAAATACCACATTTTAGATGCTTTGCAATCATTTACTTATTTAATATTTAATATAGCTTAGCAAGGGAAGGATTATACCCACGAAAAAGGTGAAGAAACTGAGGTACGGTGAAAAGAAGTAACTTGTCTTAGACCAGGGATTTGTAAACTACAGCCTTTAGGCCAGATACATCATATGGCCTGTTTTTATATAGGCTGTGATTTTTACATTTTGAAAGGGTTGCAAATATGCACACAAGAAATACGGAACAGAGACCATATGCAATTCACCCAGCCAAAAAATGTTTACTATCTGATCTTTGCAGTAAAACTTTGTGGATCCTACCTGAGAACACAAAGCTTGTAAGAGATTGTCCTGGACTTTGAATGCAGGTCATTTTGACTACAAAAAGATGTCTTTGATGTAATGTTTATCTTTGCTATTATTGCACTGGCATCGGGTACATATTCTGCCTTTCTCTTTGCTTATAAAGTTCCTAGAATCCAGTAACCAAAAAATTTATTAAATTAAACTCTGGTTGAAAAATTCGGTGATTTAGCATCACATTGTCTTTCCTGCTAGTTGTATGACTTTAGGTTATGATTATTTCCTGTGATGAGTGTATCTTGTTTTGGCACATATCCATATATTATCATCTGTAAAGCATGCACGATTTACAATCCTTTAAAATTTAGCATAATCAGAGATTTTGAAGAAGGGTCTTACTTCAGAATAACTCTCTGTCTCATCTAGTTGGCCTATATGTAATGCTGTCCTTGTGTTTTTCATCCCTGTTGGGATTTGCTTTACCTGATTGTTTAATGTAAATGTAATTTGGGTTCCTTGAATCTGTCCCACTGCACATTGATATCTATTTCTCTCACAGCCTTGATTGCCTATTAGCTTGGGGCATAAATACCTTCCAGGTGAAATAGGTTGCCATTTGTAATGAGATACAGATCACTTAAATGGGTTACTTAAGGTTACTTACACGAGAAACAATCATTTACATTCTAAAACATTAATGTCCATTTGTATTGAGACCAGTCCTTTCACCTTTTTAAATAAGTATTTAAAGTAATTAAACTCTGTAAGGTTATTATTTGAAGTTAATGGGTAACATATAGTATCACTTATGCACTTGCCAAGGAGCAGTAGTCTGCAGGATCTGGTAACATCAATCTTTAGAAAAGAATGTCTGCTCTACCTGTATAAACCAGGGCACTCACATCTACGTGTTACTGATAGCTTGCTCCTATCACTGAAGAGTATGCCTTCCTACTAAGCTTGCTGCAAGATTTATTACCACAGAATCCTCTTATCTGCTTGAATTCTCCATTGAAAAAGAATTGTGATACAACAAGAACAAAGCAAACAAAACCAAACAACGAAAGCAGTACTTTCTGGGAAATAACTATTATCACAAATGTTGTGGAGGTAAAACACAAAACATTTTTAAAAAATCATGATAGTTTTGGAAATGTGTGAGAGAACTTCTTTTCTCTCTTTTTCTTTCTCTTATTCTGTCTCTCCCCCTTCCTCCCCTATTTGAATATAACCATTTCATGATTCTAGTCTAATCATGAAGTTAATTGCAGTGGCTATGGGTTGTTTAAGTTTATTTTGTCCTATATTCGTCATTACTCACTGTATAATTTTCAAATATTGAGCCAGTAGTTGGCTAGGATTACATGAAATTTTAGTAGGCCTGAATACTGTATTCATAAATCCTCAAGCAACCACCTATTGCCATAACAGATTCTAAGCAAGATATATTAAAAAATCAATTCACTCTGTTTACTACTACAGAGCAATGTTTCTCAATCTGTTTTTCTATCACACTATGACACTTCCATTAAATTTCTTACCACAGTGATGCGATTGCATATCTGTTTATGTAGCATATGTATAACTGTGTTTTATATATAAAATAAGTAGAATTTTTTTCTACCCCCAAAGAATCAATTTTTGTTCCTTGAGGGTGCTATGATGCCCCACTGGGAATCCATGTTATAGTCACAAAATCGTTTTCTGGTGATTTCGACTGGACCATACAGATCTAGACTAAAACCAGAATGAGTAGCCAGGCCAACACGTTTTCCAATGGTTATCCTGTAACTATGTCCCTCTAGGTTAATATTTTTATTGTTTGTATTTAAGGGGTATGGCATGATGTTTGAATATACATAAACAGTAAATGATTGCTTCAGAGAAGCACATTAACCTATCCATCACCTTCCATAGTTACCTCGTGTGACTGTGTTTGTCTGTGTGAAGAGCACCTAAGATCTCTTGGGCATATTTGTATGGATCTGTTTCTGGGTTCTCTATTCTATTCTGTTGTTCTGCATGTCTGTCTGTCCACCAGAACCACATAGTCTTGATTAATGTAGCTGTATAATGTATTGAATTTGGGTAGACTGATGCTTCCTACCTTACTCTTTTTTTTCATATTTGTTTAGCTATTGTAGTTAATTTGCCTTAACATATAAATTTTAGAATAATCTTGTATATATCTGCAAATAAAATTACTTGTCATGTAATAGGAATTACAGAAAACCTGAGTATTAATCTTGAAAAAACTGACCTCTTTACTATGTTGGGTCTTCCAATACATGAATATTGTATGTCTCTCCATTTATATAGATTTTCTTGAAATCCTTTCATCAATGTTTTTAGTCCTCAGTATGTATATTATTATCTGTAGATATTTTGATAGACTTACACCTAAGTATTTCTTTTTTACTGAATGATTGCATTTTAATTTTACTACTCATAGTAGTAAAATTTTAATTTTACTAGTACATAGAAATGCCTTTTTTGTATATTTATATTCTATCTAGTGATATTGCTGAACTTATCAGTTCTGAGAGTTTTTGTATAGATCACTTGAGATTTTCTATTTTGGCAATTATGTCATCTACAAACAGTGGCAATTTTCTCTCTCTTTACAATCTGTGTCTTTTTTTTTTTTTTTTTTTTTTTAACTGTTTTTGTTGTCTTATTGCACTGGCTAGAGTTTCAAACACTATGTTGAATGAGAATGGTTGAGAGTGGATATCCTTATATTATTTCCAATCTTGGGGGCGAAACATTTGGTCTTTCACCATTAAGTATAATATTACCTGTGGAGTTCTTAGAGTCTTTAATAAATTGAAGAAGTTCCTTTCTAGTATTATTTTTCCAACAATTTTTATTATGAATGGGTGGTGAATTTTGTCCAATTATTTCTCTGTAGTAATATGATCATATTTCTCTTCTGCAGCCTCTTAATATGCTTGGATAACATGATTGACTTTTAGATATTGTAGCAAGCTTGCATCCCTGGAATTAATTCCACTTAGTCAGCATGTGTGTGTGTGTGTGTGTGTGTGTGTGTGTGTGTGTGTGTGTGTGAAATTATTTATTGAATCTTTTAAAAATAATTTCAACTTGTATTTTATATACAGAGGACATACATGCAGGTTTGTTACATGGGCATATTATGTGATGCTGAGGTTTAGGGTATGGATCCTGTCACCCAGGTAGTGAACATAGTACCAAATAGGTGGTTTTTCAACTCACACCTCCTCTTTCTCTCCCTTTTCTAGTAAGCCACAGTGTCTATTGTTCCCATCTTTATATTCATGTGTATGCAATATTTAGCTCCCACTTATAAATGAGAATATATGGTATTTGGTTTTCTGTTCCTGTTTTAATTAACTAGAGTTATGACCTTCAGCTGTATACGTGTCACTGCAAAAGACATACTTTTATTCATATTTATGCCTGCATGGTATCACACAGTGTATTTGTACCGTATTTTCTTTATGCAGTCCACCTTTGATGAGAAGCTAGGTTGATTCCATGTCTTTGCTATTGTGGATACCGTTGTGATGAACATGTGAGTGCATGTGTCTTCTTGGTAGAACAATTTGTTTTCTTTGTGGATATACTCAGTAATGAGATTGGTGGGATAAATACTAGTTCTCTTTCAAGCACTTTGAGAAATCTCCAAACTTCTTTCCACAGTTGCTGAACTAATTTACCTTCCCATCAGCATTATATAAGTATCCTCTTTTCTCTAAAGCCTTGTCAGAATCTTTTATTTTATTGAATTTTTAGTAATAGCCATTCTGACTAGAATGAGATGGTATCTTATTGTGGCTTTGATGTGCACTTCTCTGATGTTTAGTGATGATGAGTACTTTTTCATGTTTGTTGACAAACTGTCTTCTTTTGAGAAGTGCATGTTCATGTCCTTTTTCCATTTTTCAGTTGTGTTTTTTGTTCATTGTTTGTTGATTTATTTAACTTCCTTATGGATTCTCGACATTACACTTTCATTCAATGCATAGTTTGCAAATATTTTCTTCCATTATGTAGGTTCCATGTTTATTCTGCTGATAGTTTCTTTTGCTCTGCAGAAGCTCTTTGTTTTAATTAGGTCCCACTTGTCTATTTTTGTTTTTGTTGTCAATACTTTTGGGGACTTAACCAAAACTTCTTTGCCAATGCCAATGTTGAGAAAGGTATTTCCTAGGTTTTCATTTAGTATTTGTATAGTTTGAGGTCTTATATTTAAATCTTTACTCCACTTTGAGTTAATTTTTATTACTTTGTGAAAAGTAGGAGTCTAGTTTCATTCTTCTACATATGGCTAACCAGCTATCCCAGCACCATTTATTGAATAGGGAATTCTTCCACCATTGCTCATTTTTTTGGCATTGTCAAATATCATATAGGTTATTTTTTGTCTTTAGATGTTTTATAGAATTGTCCAGCGAATACATCTGAACCTCATAATTTCTGTCTTGGGAATTTTTAAAATTACATATTATCTTCAAATTATGTATTTTATATTAGATGAGTTCTGGTAGTTTACGGTTTTCAAGGAATTGTCCGTTCCACTTACATTGTCAAATTTCTGTGCCTACAGTTGTTTATACTATTCCCTTATAAGCTTTTCTGATAACTTCGGAGTCTGTAGTGATTATCTCTGTTTTATTCCTAATGTTAGTAATTTATGACCTCTCTTATTTTTCTGTAGTCTTACTAGAGTTTTGTGTATTTTATTGTTCTTTTCAAAGAGCAAGCTCTTTATTTATGGGATTTTTCTCTATCACTTTATCATTGCTTTCAAATTCATTGGTTTCTGATCTTTATTTTCTTCTGCTTGCTTTGGGTATATTTTTCTCTTTTTAATATTCTTGATGTATGAACTCAGATTATTTGAGATTTTTTCTTTTATAACATATATATTTTGTGCTATAAATTATCCTTTTAGCACTGCTTTAACTGTATCCTAAAAATTAAGATATGTTGTGTTTTTATTTTTATTCAGTTTAATGTATATATTTTTGATTTCCCTTGACATTTCAACTTTGACTCATGGATCATTTAGAAGTGTGCCTTGTTTAGTTTCCAAGTGTTTGTAATTTTCCTGTTGTTTCTGTTATTAAATTCAATTATTTTACATTTGTTGACATATATTTTTAAGTTTCAGGATGTAATCTCTCTTAGTATATGTTCAAAGGACTCTTGAAAATAATGAGTATTCTCTGTTTTTGGGTAGAGCGTTTTATAAATGTTGATAAAACTCTGTTGGTTGATGATATTATTGACTTATTTTATACTCTCGCCAATTTTCTATCTCGTCATTTTATCATTTGTTGAGAGAGGAATATTGAAGTCTACAAGTATAATTATGTATCTGTCTGTTTCTCCTTTTAGTTCAATCAGTTTTTGCCTCACAAGTTTTGTAGCTTGTTTTTTGTGTAGGTCCATATATGATGGCTATGTGTTCTTGGTAGACTGACCCTGTTATCATCATTAAATAATGTTCATCTCTGTCTCTAGTAATTTTCTTTGCTCTGACAGCTACTTTGTTGATATTAACATAGCCATTTTTGTGTAGTATAGATTACTGTGTGTTATTGATTATCGATTACTGTTTATATTTGTTGTTCAGTATTTTTACTTTCAAACTGACTCTATAGTTATATTTAAAATAACTTTCTTGTAGAGAGCATATTGCTGTGTCAAGTTTTTTAATATACTGTCAATATTTTTTTTAAAATGATTGGGCTCAGTGGCTCACGTCTGTAATCCTAGCACTTTGGGAGGCCAAGGTGGGCAGATCACCTAAGGTCAGGAGTCAAAGACCAGCCTGACCAACATGATGAAACCCCGTCTCTATAAAAATACAAAATTAGGTTGGTGTGTTGATTCCAATTACTTGGGAAGCTGAGGCAGGAGAATCGCTTGAACCCAGGAGGCAGAGGTTACAGTGAGCCAAGATTGTGCCATTGAATTCTACTCTGGGCAACAAGAGTGAAACCCCATCTCAAAACATAATAATGCTAATAATATTTTTTAATTTGCATACTTAGACCATTTATATTACTGTAATTATATGTATATTAGGGCTTAAATATTTATTTCATATTTTGCTTTGTATTCTCTGTATTTTTATTTTTCTCTTTTTGTCTTCTCAGACATCATTAGAGTTTTTAAAATTTCATTTTGATTTATTTATAGTGTTTTTGAGTGTATCTTTTTTAACATCTATTTGTAGTGTTTGCTATAGTTATGACATTATATACAAATGACTTATCACAGTCTGCTGGTGTTGCTATTTACAAATTTAATTGAAGTATAGAAAACTTGCCTCCCTTTACATATTTTTACCTTTCTTGTTCAAATATAATTGTTTTAAATGTTTTCCTCTACAGTTACTTAGAACCACATCAGACCATGTCCTACACTTTTTCCTCAAGCATCAAATATAATTTAGAAAACACATAGAAGAATGTTTGTTATATTCATTCATATTTTTGCATATTATTTTATATCTTCCTAACATTTCAGTATGTTTTCTTTTAATTTATCTGTTCTGTTTAGAGAAATTCCTTTAGTTATTCTTTCAGTCTAGGTCTGCTGGTTATAAATTATTTTAGGTTTTCATTATTAAGAATGTTTTTCATTATCCTTCATTTCTGAATGATATTTTTGTCATGCATAGGATTCTGGGTTGACAGTTCTTTTCTTTCAACATATAAAATATGTTGTGATTTTCTTCTGGCCTCCACAGTTCTGATGATAAATCCACTGTAACTTAACTTGTTTTAGCCATATAGGTGATGTGTCTTTTATTTATCTCTGCTTTCAAAACTTATTCTTTGCCTTTTAGAGATTTCATTATAATGTGTCTTGATATCTTAGTACACTCAAGTTGCTATAACAAATTACCTCAGACTGACCAGCTTATAAACAACAAAATTTTTTTTTCACAATTCTTGAGACAGAAATAAGTCTAAGATCAGGGCACTTGCATGCTCAGTATCTGGTGAGGGCCCATTTTCTGTTACATAGATGATGCCTTCTTGCTTTGTTCTCACATGGGAGAATAAACAAGGCAGCTCTCAGGCCTCTTTCATAAGGGCACCAATCCCTTTTATGAGGGCTTTGCCTTCATGATCTAATCACCTTTCAGAAGCCCAACTTCTGAATACCATCCCATTGGTGATTGATTTCAAAATATGAATTATGGGGAGACACAAACATTCAGAAGTTAGCCCTTGACATGAATTTCTTCAGATTTATTGTGTTTTGGGTTTACTCAGATATTTGAATTTTTATGTTTATGTCTCTTGCAAAATTAGGGAATTTTTCAGTCATTATTTCTTTGATTATTTTCCTAAATTGTGCTTTCATCTCTCCTTCTGGAGCATCAATGACACAATATATTGTTATAATTCCACATTTCTGCAAGATACTATTTTTGTTCCTTTTTAAAATATTTTCTCTGTATGGTTCAGATTAATTTCTGTTTCTGTCTTCTAGTTTACCAATTTTTTTACCTTGTTTTCTTCCTTTCATTCTACTTTTAAGTTCATCTATTGATCTTTTAACTTCAGTTTTCAGTTCTAAAATTTCCATTTGATTCTTCTTTATATTTTCACCTTCTTTGCTGAAACTTTCTATTTCATTGTTAAGACCCTTTATTTTTTATTTGTTTCAATTATGTTTGTAATTTCTCCTTGAGGCATTTTTATCATGGGTTCTTTAAAATCATCAGAAACGTCCAACATCTCCTACTCTTAACATGTATTCATTGTTCTTTTTTCATTCAGTTTGAGATTTTGCTATTTCTTGGCATGATAATTGATAATTTCTATTGAAATCTGAATATTTTTGTATTATAAGACTCTGAATCTTACCTAAGCCTTCTATTTTTGTTGGCTTTTATAGCATTCTGGCAAGGGGGTAGCTTACCATTTCAAGGTGGAGGTGGAAGTCTAGCTTCCCTACTTGGCATCCTTTGACACCTAAGATGGAGCAATTTCTCATTACTGCTGGACAGGGGTGCATTTCAGTTGGGTGAGGATGAGAGTTCCAGCTCCCATGTGGTCTCCATTGACACCATTACAAATGTGACCTTATTACCCCTAGGCAATGGTACTCTTGACACTCTACTGGGTCTCCTCTGAAACCACATCAACAGAGACAGAGGTACCTTATTACCATTGTATGGGGTGGAAGTCTGATATCCCCAAATGATCTTCATTGATACCGTAGAGGTGAGAAGCCTCCTTAATAGCTGACAGGATAGAAAGTCCTGGCTCCCTACTTGGCCTTCTCTGACACTGCTCCAGCAAATGTATTGAGGTGGCTTCTTACAGCCCTTGTGAGGGTAGAAGTTTAGGTTCCCCACGAAGCCTTTTCTGGTTTGGATGGGTGTGGTGCACAGTTTTTTCTGTGGTGTTTGGTTAGAGTAGAGTCATCATCATCTAAGTGTTTTTGTCTTACTGGGATAGCTCTTTCTGGAATTTTTGTAGAGATAACAGGTTTTTGGTGGGGGAGCATTTTTTTTTTGTCCAAATTCATAGGCATTTTTGGGTTGCCAGCTTCTTCAACCACAAGTCTGAGATATATGGAAGAAAAAGATAATCAATTTACCCCTGTGCCATTTCTTAGGTCCTGAGGTCCCTTTCCTTCCCATCCTTCAAAGGTTTCTTAGGTTTGTTTGATAAATATTTTCTAAGAATTTTTGTTTTCCTTAGCAGGAGGAATAGGGAAACATATGTCCACATGTGTGTCCTGTATTTTCGTCTGTTAAATCTAGCAACTCTATTGTGCAAAGTCAATCAAAACTGTTCATCCTAGGCCACACCTCTTACATCAGAAACAACTATGGACATATTTCACTACACTACCTGCCTAGAAGAATAGAGAAAAATAAACAAACGGGAATGAATACGACATTTTGTCCAAATACATATTCTCATTATCAGTTCAGGTTTCTTTTTGTGAGTTATGGACAAGGTAGAGAAACATTGAACTTTCTTTGGAACAAAAGTAATGGAAGTACAGGCGATATTAGTCAGTGGTGTGGCTCTTCCCATTAAGGGAAACACTTAGCAAAATATTTTTTTTTTTTTTTTTTTTTTTTTTGAGACGGAGTCTGGCTCTGTCGCCCAGGCGGGAGTGCTGTGGCCGGATCTCAGCTCACTGCAAGCTCCGCCTCCCGGGTTCACGCCATTCTCCTGCCTCAGCCTCCCGAGTAGCTGGGACTACAGGCGCCCGCCACGGCGCCCGGCTAGTTTTTTGTATTTTTTTAGGAGAGACGGGGTTTCACCATGCTAGCCAGGATGGTCTCGATCTCCT
This sequence comes from Chlorocebus sabaeus, assembly GCF_047675955.1. NCBI lineage: Eukaryota > Metazoa > Chordata > Mammalia > Primates > Cercopithecidae > Chlorocebus > Chlorocebus sabaeus. Next base: position 76,448,457 of record NC_132917.1, on the reverse strand, counting down.
GACCTTGTGATCCACCCGTCTCGGCCTCCCAAAGTGCTGGGATTACAGGCTTGAGCCACCGCGCCCGGCCAGCAAAATATATTTTTAAAATACTGTTCAAGCTTTCAACTGCTCTGGGAGCTTAGGAAAATGGATATGAACCCTCAGATCTTCAAGGATTTTTATGAATATATTTTTTGCCCTGAAATCAAGTAAAATCTATCAAAATCGATTATTAAATTTCCCCAAAGCATATACTCTTGTTGAATCTCTCCTGTTCAAATTATAACAATTTCTGCTGCCAAACAGAGTCCTCCAGACAGGGTTATCCAAGGGCATCAATTGAGAGCATGAGTCTCGAAAATAAAGCTCTGGAAATATATAATGTCTTGAATTTATCTGCACCCTATAAAATTCTAATATGTCACCTCTCCCATCATTAAGCCCACTCAGTTCCCACTTACAAATTAAACCTAACATAAAATTAATTTTGTCCTCCTTTCTCCCTAGAGATAAATTTAGAAACAAAATATTGACAAGGCATCCCATCTCCCTCATCTTCTAATTCGATTTCGTCCCAATTAGAGGAATCTCCCTGGGATCCCAGAGGGCATGTGAATTGTTCTCCAGGGTTGCACTCTTCAGCAACTAATTTTCCATCTATAAAAACTGCTTCAATCTTCTAAAGTTCCTGAGTAATAACAGGTGACATTCCAAGCTTCCAGGTTTTAAACATCATTTCCCTAACCAAATTCATGCTCCCAAGATCCAATCCTGTAAGACGTACAAGTACAGTAATATTATCAGAGTAGAGAAGAAATTAGTATTCTTTGAGACAAAAGTGGTAGATAGAGAAAAAATGAGAAAAGAGAAATAGTGTTTGTTTGTTTTCAGCTTGACTAATGAACAATAAACTAATCCATACTGCTTTAGCAAAGATCAATCAATACCTCTAAATGTAACACTTAATAGGAAAAATTTACCAAAAGATGAATTTGATACTGTGCTTTCAAAATCCTAAGATTAAAAACAAAATACACTACTTAGACTGTCTCTTCTCTCTAAGAAAGTAGGTCAAATACACTTGTTATTTTGTGTGTGTATAATATATAGAAATTGACATGGCTTTATTGTCCATCCCCTAAATCTGTATGGAGATCACTTCCTCCTTTCAATGTCTGTAGGCAAAATTTAAAACCTCCATTTCCTATATAAACTTTCAATTGACCCCCTGTGTTTCTTTTACCTTGATGATAAGTAATAAGCCTTGGCTAGAGAGACAACATCCCATCTCTATGCATATGGAGATTTTCATGCCAGTTACAGGCAATTCTCCAAGCAAATGTCATGATAGTAAATGTCCCACAATTCCTGTTTTCTGTCCTTGTTGATTTTTCATCCCTAGAAATATCCTAAGGCTTTTTCAACTCTGTGCTGTCATGTTTCTCCCTTGGAGGCTACTATGTCTGCCTTCTACTGTGGAATTGCTTCCGTCTGGGGATTCTGTCTTTAGGTTGATTGTCTCCTATACTCCAAGTTGTTCCTGTTAGAAAATCCTTCTCAAAAGATAGCCAGCTGGGATCTGCTGGTACTACTGGAGATTGTATCCTTGAGGAGCTAATAAGAAACACCGCATCATGTGGCATGTGGTTCTTTCTCTGTTTTGCCAGCTTTTGAAATCTTAAGGCCAGGAAAGTCCTTCTTTTTCAACTCTTCATTTATTTAGAGCCAATTTCCATTTCTCTTTAATGCTCCCCAGTTTCTTTCAAACTAATTGCCAGTGGGTCTCCTTCCTCTTTTACCATATGAAGGTACTTATTTTGATCAGTTTAAATGTGTTCCTCTTTTGCTTCTTATTTCTCATAAATTTTAAATTTTAGCATCAGAGCCAATTTTACTCTAATCCTATTTCTCTCTGAGTTTTGGATGTCCAAAGCCCAAGCAACTATTGTGATAACATACATAATTGTGAAGCCTTTCTTACTTCTCATTATATTTTTTTCTATGCTTCTTATAAAGTGTTCTCAAATGTCTAAAACCTGGATGTTTCCAGACTTCTAAAAGTCACCATTATTTTTCATTTAGCCTTGGATTTCCTCATGTCCACTGAGATATTTTTTCCCAAGCAATCTAAGAAGAGAAAATATCATCCACCTGCTGCCACCACCCTCTCTTGATACCCCATAGGGAAATAAGTGGTCTTATTTCTTTTTATCTTTCTTCTCACAAAGCCACTGGAATTGAGAGAACATTCTAAATTACCAAAATTGACAACTGTTATAAATGTGCAGTTCCTTACCAATCTTTCCGTCTTATATACAATTCAGGGTAAATAAAAGAAATTCATGCCCAGAGCCCAAATACTCAAAAGATCGGCACCCTATTTACACTAATGGACACCCACTCAAGCTCTAGGAGTGAATGCTTGTACCCTTGCACAAGGCACTGAACTGGGGCTGGGGGCGGGGGTTTCACCCTAACACCTGGATGCTGGTCTGTGAAAATACGTTGACTAATCTGCAGTTTGTGGTTGCCTATGAAGTATTCCCTGGGCCACATATATAAATGAGGCTAAATTCAGGAGGCACTGTAGACCTACAGGCGTGGCCAACATGACATCAGTTAAAAGTTCAGAGAAAGGAATTGGGTCTTTTGGAAAATGGATACTAAGAGTAAAACAGGCCTTAGGCTGAAATACAAAAAAAAAATTACAGATTGATAGTAGATTGCTTGCAGGGAATAAGATGGATAATTCTTTTTTTTTTTTTTCTTTTTTTTTTTTTATTATACTTTGAGTTCTAGGGTACATGTGCATAACGTGCAGGTATACATAAGATGGATAATTCTTTTTCATAATTGTATACTAAGTGTAGCCTGATGAACAGAGCTAAAAGCGAGTTTTACAGTTAGTCTATAAAGACAGGGCCACAGTAGCTTAGCTTGGGTTACCCAAAATGAGAAGCTAAAATAAAGACATGTATTCACTTTCTTTAATTGAAAGTAGTTCAAGGAAATAGGAATGTAGGACATATGAGAGTAAAAGAAGGAGAAAAACATAATATAAAGTACGTTTTAAAGATTTAAAGGAAAACTGAGGTGTGATCCCTACTGGGACATTTTGAGGAATATACAGTGACCCCCTCAAAATTGTCTTCCCAAGAATAGTTTAAGAAAAGTATTCTCTACCTTGAATCCATCCTTTGTTGTTGGAGAACTGATCCCCTTACCATGGCCTTCCACTGCAAAACTCCCACCTTCAATGTTTCCATGTTTGTTTGACAGTAATTCATTTCTATAGTCTGGAGAAGCCCGGGGGCAAACAAAACAAAACAAAACAAAAAAGTGAGCCCAGAAACATCAGCATTGCTGAGCAGAGAGTTAAAGCCCACATGAAAGTGTCTACTTGGCTCCGGCTGAAATCAGAGCCAAGCTGAAAGAATGTGAGCCTGGCAGCAGAAGGGTCCTATACCTATGTGATTCTAAAAAATGCCTTAAAATGAAATGCAAAATTCTACAGCCTTGGCATAAAGCTCCTTAAATGTCTGCTGACAAATATCACTTCTACATATAGCAGTGGGGATTAGTAGTATGGAGATAAGTGTTACTTCTCAAAATCAAGAAAAAGGAGTCACCCTTTATTAATAAACGGTCATGTTTTAGAGTTTATTGAGCTATCTGAAGCTCCACAGCTGCCCTCATTTTATACTTGGAGAACTCATTTTGTACTTCTTTCTTCCATTTCTCTTTCTGGTCCCATCATTGATCTAGATGATGTCAGAGAATAAATGGCGCTGAGAACCACTGGTCTGACACATAAAATACACAGAGAATTTGTTTTAGAGCTGAATGAAATAGTTATATTCATATAGTCTATTACACTCATGCAATAGGCTAGCAGATGCAAACAGAGAGAAGTAAACAGGTTAGTTCAACGTCTTTTAGTAATTTGGTACCAGGCTGTGTTTAGGGAACCATACTGTCCCTTTCTTCTGAATTAAGAAATCTTAGGATACACATATTTTTAATATATTTAGTATATGTGTTTTAATCCCATGACTAAATGGAAAAAAGTATTTGCTGGAAAACCTCCTAGCATTTTGCATTTGTTTCATGGAAACAACACAAGCTCGGCATCAACATACCTAAATTTAAATCTCTTCCCTAGCATTCCTGAGTTATATAACCCTCTAACATTTTGTATTTATTTTATGTATTTATTTATTGAAACAGAGTGTCACTCTGTCAACCAGGCTGGAGTACAGTGGTGTGATCACTGCTCACTGCAGACTTGACCACCCAGGCTCAAGCCATCCCCCCACCTCAGCCTCTCATGTAGCTGAGACACACGCCTACACACCTAGCTAATTTTTGTAATTTTCTGTAGAGATAGGATCTCCCTATGTTGCCCAGGTTGATTTCAAACTCCTGGAATCAAACAATCCTCCTACTTTGGTCTCCCAAAGTGCTGAGATTATAGGCATAAGCTGCTGCGCCTAGCCAGATTTAATGTTTATACACTTAGATTCTTATTTTATTGTAAATAGAGATAATTAGACTATTATTCGTACCCTCTTTCCCAGGCTGTTGCAAAGTCAAATCCTATCATGCATGTACAAGGGCTTTGTAAACTATGACATAAAAATAACCATATTGAAGGGCATTTTGTTGTGTTATCTCATGTGGTAACATAGGCAGTGAAGTGTATATTGTATGGTTCTGCCTCAATTTAACTTTCATTTAATAATATATAGTTACTGTCACATATAATTTGACAAGCAGAACACTATGAAAGGGAGAGCCAGCAAAACAGTTGCCTGGACAGGCTTTCTATACGACATTTTGAAATGTGTTCAAGGAATCAAAATGTCACCAGAAATGTGATCAGCAGCAAAATACAAACTCCAACACAGACACCTTGGTGGATGAACACAGCACAAGTTTGAAAGGCGCTCTTCATGGGTGTTTCAGAGGATGATGCCCAGCCATCTAATGTCACTTCGTATACTTCATTTTAATGCCTCTTTTAGGAGCATCATTATAGCTTTTCAGAAGTTTAAATTGTTCACTCCTGTTTTCAATAATACATTGCTAAAATTGTCAGAGTAGGGCCATGGGGCTGCTCCAGGGCAGATCCTTTGTTCTTTCCTCACCGACCCCAAACATCTTGCGATTATTCTTCCTTCTGGAATCACCATAATATTCCGAGAACACTCTGACATTCCTGGTGCAGGGACATAGAGTGATCCACTCTCCATGGAGAAAAGTGTGTCAGAGACCAGTATCCAGGGCCTGGGGAACCCACCAGAGCTCTCATTGAGCCAGCTTCTGCTAGCCCACTTTGGTGACAGATCTGGAAAATATATTTCTTTTTGGAAGTTGTATTGGTCAGGCTTCTCTAGAGGGACGAGACTAATAGGATAGATGTATATATGAAGAAGAGTTTATTAAGGAGTATTGACTCACATGATCATGAAGTGAGAGCTAGGAAGCCAGTCAGAGTCTCAAAACCTCAAAAGTAGGGAAGCCAGCAGTGCAGCCTTCAGTCTGTGCCTGAAGGCCCGACAGCCTTTGGCAAACCACTGGTGTAGGTCCAGGAGTCCAAAAGCTGAAGAACTTGGAGTCCGATGTTCAAGGGCAGGAAGCATCCTCACAGACACGCCCAGGAACAAAACTTTACATACTTCAATTCAATCAAGTTGACACTCAATATTAACCATCACAGAAGTATAATTTTACTTTTTAATATTTCTATACTTTCTTTCTTTCTAATTCAAATAACCAAGTTATTGTACCCTACTTTTCTTAGAATAAGAGGTTCTGGTATCCACAAAAATGTTCTACTATTCTGCCAAATAAGAAGTAGATATTACTTTTTGCCCACGAAGTTCATAAAACCCATCTTTAGTAATGGATTATTCTGTGATCTTCACAACTAAAAATTGAGTTATCCAACTGTGATGTGACTAAGATTTCTATTTAATTATAATAACAATTATTTTACTGTACTAACATAATTTTGTGAGTAACCTATAAGAGAGTAGGAAAGAATGCAGTATTTACCTTAGAAAGGTAATTTGAAGATATATGCAAATTAAAACCAGCCAAGATAGAAAATGAGATATAAATGAGTGAACTAATTGCCAACATCCTAATTAAAAACCAACTTTGTTTGCAGTTTTAACATACTTCTTTGATTTCAGAGATGAAATAAGTCCTAAAAAGGAAGAGTAGCTGAAAGAAGATGCACCCACGTATATTTAAGAGAATTCCTTGTTTAGAACAATTAAGAACAAATGCAAAAAAGATTTCAGAGTTAATGAGAATTGTTTAAATGCTATTTAATTTGAAGTCTGCTCCTTACAGAAATTTTTTAAAAATTTTTCTTTGCTCATCTTTTATTACTAGGAAGATTTGCATGGAAATAGAGTCTTTGATGCTTGAGGTTTTTGTTTTATTATAATAACTTGACAAAAATAAAAGTTATAATAGGTACAACATTATCTGATTCACCACAGAAAGCAATGCTGTTTTAAAATAGTACAATAGGAGACGAAATTATCTTTCTTCTTGAAGCAAGTCACCTTGTTTCACCTTGCCCAGAAGCCTATCTAATAAATCCCTATTGTGTGCAATATACCATTTTGTTTGTTGCGGATAACACTGCATCCGGTTCCCCAGCAGTGGGATACCTACAGTGCATTATTTCAATTGCACCATTTACATTCTGATTTGGCTGTGAGAAGAAAATAATTAATGATAAATAAAAGTATGATTTACTTTAGCTTAGAGACATAAACCCATATACAAATAAGACTACTTATAGTTATTTGTCTTATGTTTCATTGTCTTCTGATAAAGCTCAGCTTTGAAGTACATGTTTCATGTGCACTTTTATCTCAACATGTTGCTAATAATTTCATTATTTTATTTTTTTTCTGATTTTGTTTGGGACCAACTCTTGGTGCAGGAGTGGATCTAGGTAGTGTGACATGTTTACTCCATTTTTGTGCATGTGTGTGAAGGGAGCACCTCCTTTAAAAATGCAAATACGTGAATACAAAATAAGGTGCCTAAATGCTTACTGATTTCAAATGAGGAAAAAGCAGCATAAACTTATAAAAATCTGAAAAAACCATCACATTCGCACACAAAAATGATTATTTTTACCTTTAAAGTAGAATTTCTATATTTTGGGCTGCTCACTCTGTGATCAGCTATTCATGTGACAATAATTTTATATTTTCATAAAGAAAATGGACAAATTGATCTTTCTCTAATTTGACTGGTCAAAAATTTTATGGTATAAAAATGCTTATTTTAGCTTCACATTCATTATGGTAATGTTCTGTAAACTTTAGGATTGTTATCACATTTATGAAAACCTCTATCAAGTGTTTCTGGGAAGTGACTAAACTTAGACACTTTTTTAAATTGACTATACTTATTATCAGTTTTTCACTGCTATCCTCAAGTCAAAGGTCGGAGAAGAGTTAGTCCTTGGGGCAGTAGGAGTATTCCTGGAAGCCATTTATGTACTAAGACAGTGACTGACAATTAAATTGAATAAAGAAGTATCAAAAATCATATAAACAGGTCCCAATAAACCCAGAGTAAACTTCCTTACTAGCCTTGTATCCCCAAGTCAATTTCCCATTAGCCACATCCCAAAATTGCCCACAGCCACTCCAAAACTATATGACAGGGAAGGTGTGTTACGTAGGAGAAATCCAGGTGGAAAGACACAGTGGTCTTAGTAATTTACAATTAAAATATCCTATTTTGGAATGACCATCTGAACAGATTTTAGTTTCCTCAGTAAGGACCCCGGTGAGGGCCCAGGTAAGTGAAGAGCCTCCAAGCTTAAGCTTCATTAGCTTCAGCGTAAATCGTTTTCTTTCATTTTTTCTTTTTTTTTTTTTTTTTTGCCTCTGGTTTGAGGTTTGAGGAGTATATATATTATAAAGGCAAGGGGATACTTTGGTTCAAACTTGAGCTTGGTAAGTTACCTTAAATGCAGTCTTAACCATAAATACAGACATACAAAAAAGATTAAAAACGAGGATTATCAGACATCTATAATTACATGACCTGTGACAACTGGAGCACCGCACAATATTCTTTGTTTGAACTTCCATTATAACTCTATAAACTGAGGAGAAAAGTATTCCCATCTGAAGTCCCCTATTCTCTGTGTGATAGGTGGATGCATGCATACACAGGCACCAGGCACACACATGCATGCAAGCTCTTGACTGAGCCCATGCTGATTCTATCAAGATGGTATATGGTAGGAGTAAAATGTAGTAGGTTTCCTGGATAGAGAAAAGAATCCTAGTAGCAGCACATGCTGAAAAATGTATTTTATGTCCTACATTGGTTCATGGCTCCAGACAACAGCTAGATAATGAGGATATGAGTCAATTACACCTTTCAGTTTTGAAAATATACTAGGAACCAAAAATGGGAGTGGAAGCTATATGCATTAGCAGCCCTTCAGCTATGGATTGGAACAGGAGGTCCTTCTACTCAACAAAGAGAAAAAAAGTGAACTTGAAGATAATCTAGTCACACTGTTTTTATCAAATTTCAGTATCAATATATATCATCTTGCTTTAAAATTAGTTAAAAGAATGAAAGCAAGCCAGACGCAGTGAGTCCTGCTAGTAATCCCAGCACTTTGGGAGGCCGAGGCAGGGGGATCACTTGAGCCCAGGAGTTCTAGACCAACCTGGGTTCGAGATGGCTAAACCCCATCTTGTACAAAAATAAATAAATAAAGAGAAAAGAAAAAGCCAGCGTGGTAGCATGTGTCTTTAGTCCCAGCTACTCAGGAGGTCAAGGTGGGAGAATCGCCTGAGGCAGGGAAGTGCAGGCTGCAATTAGCCCTGATTGCACCACTGCACTCCATCCTGGATGATGGACTGAGATCTTGTCTCAAACAAAAAATAAAAGAAAAAGAAAAAGAAAGAGAGAGAGACAGAGAGAAAGGAAGGAGGAAGGAAGGAAGGAAGGAAGGAAGGAAGGAAGGAAGGAAGGAAGGAAGGAAGGAAGGAAGGAAGGAAGAAAGAAAGAAGAAAGAAAGAAAGAAAGAAAGAAAGAAAGAAAGAAAGAAAGAAAGAAAGAAAGAAAGAAAGAAAGGAAGGAAGGAAGGAAGGAAGGAAGGAAGGAAGGAAGGAAGGAAGGAAGGAAGGAAGGAAGGAAGGAAGGAAAGAAAGAAAGAAAGAAAGAAAGAAAGAAAGAAAGAAAGAAAGAAAAGGAGGAGGAGGGAAAGAAGGAAGGAAGTAAGGAAAATGAAAGCAACGCAAGGTCTGTATAAAAAGAGAGAAGAATCAAATAGATGCAATAAAAAATGATAAAGGGCATATCACTGCTAATCCCACAGAAATACAAACTACCATCAGAGAATACTATAAACACCTCTACGTAAATAAATATATTAAAAAACCTTCAAAGTAAATGAAAGGGAAAACACATTGTAAAGAATAAGAAGAAAGTGTACCACTGAAAATAATGCAGAATCTAGAAGAAAATGTCAGGAAGTTGCATGAAATCCCACATACCATGTGACAAGACGTGGCTTCAATGGGGCTGGGGGGAAAGAAAAAGCAGAACTCCAAATAGAATAACAGATTGAGATGAAAAAGAAACAAACTAAAAATTTTTAAGTACCTGATATAAAAAGAAAAATGATGGTTATATGAAAGTTGGAAATTTTAAAATCCAATGATAATCTAGATGAGACTCAAAAACATAACATGATATGAATAATTGAATATAGATGGTTCTATATAAGAAAATCTCTTAAGCTTCAAATATAGGCACAAAAAGACTTGAATAATGAAGAAAATGACAGTATACGGCACAAAAATCAGAGTCAAAATAAAAATTATTAGTGTTCGTTGAAGAAGAACAAAACACAAAAGCAAAAATGGAACTTAAAAGAGAGGATAACTTTTGCTAACTCGATATAGCCAGATAAAAAAGAAATCACTGCACTTCAGAAAAAATATATAAAAATAAAATAGATACCAAGGTATGTTTGCTTAAAAAAGAAACTATTAACAACAAGCATAAGAAAAAACAAAACTAGCCTACAAATAGCTAAGTCAAAAAATAAATTGATTACAATGAATAAACATTAAATTGGCCCTTAACTTTTCTTCTAAACCTCAAATATCAAACAAAATTAAAGTAATGTACTGTAACGTTTAAAAAGAACATGATACTAATCCAGTTTCGCTGTATTCAGTCAAGGTGTCTTTCATTTACAGAGATTAGCTTATATATGCAAGAGTTCATGAAAAACAGCACCTATGCAGTATTTCTGAAAAATAATCTCTTAAACATTAAAAATGGTTAAATTAGAGATAATTGTAAATACTAGCATCAAATGATACTAAATAAGCATAAAGTACTAACATAATTAAAAGGTGTATTTTCTTTTAAACACAGTCATAAATATTGTTTTAATATAATAAACCCAACAATTCAACTATTGAGAAATCAGCATTCAATTGTTTATCATTTAAATACAAGTTTCATTAGGTATGTGAAATTGATTTTTTGACAAATGTGAAGATTCATAAAAAGTCTGCTTAATATCACACTTAATAAAGTTTCTGAAGGAAATTTAAAATAATGAAATAATTTCATTATTTTCTGAAGGAAATTTAAAATAGTGAAATTTAAAATAATGAAATGAACAGAAAGTAATGATTCATTTAATAATTATATGCTGTTTTTCAACATAAACATTTATAAACATACATAGACAACATGAATACAGCACAGGAGACTTTCAAGCTTTTTAGTTGGAGTTATCACATGAAAACACAAGCCAGTCAAATTTTTTTAAAAAAGAAAAAATTTTAATTAAAAAATGTAAGAAATTCTTAAAGGAAAAAAAATGTGCTCAAATAATTGATATAGACCCATTAGACACAACTTGGTGACAGAAAATCTCTAGGCGGCCCTCCCCCTGTGCTGGATGAGGAAGGCTGGGCAGGTAGAAAGTTTCAACAGGTCTCTCTGGGTCACTCGCTTGCTGGGAAGGTCAGTTAAGGTGTCCAGTTTATTCCACGTGTTTTTTTTTTATTTGGCTCAGACTCCCTACAAACGCTAGGCTATTTAAAATTGAGTCAAACTGGCTAGAGAGTGAGAGAGACGATTCCCTTGGCCAATGGAGTTACCATCTCCTCTGAGCACCGTTTGTGCCTCTTCAGAGGCTTACTGAAGTTTTGCTCCTAAATTTAGGAAACAGGACCAAGGACGGTTATGGTTTAAGGTGAAGAAAGGGTCCCTGTTTAACACTCAGAGTCCAGTCACCCCAGCAATGTCTTTTGCAGTCAGACCCTTGAGGAAGCTGAACTCGGCCGGGTGCAGTGGCTCACGCCTGTAATCCCAACACTTTGAGAGGCCGAGGAGAGCAGATCACCTGAGATCAGGACTTCAAGACCAGCCTGGCCAATGTAGTGAAATCCTGTCTCTACTAAAATTACAAAAATTAGCTGGACGTGGTGGTGGGCTCCAGTAACCCCAGGTACTCGGGAGGCTAAGGTAGGAGAATCGTTTGAACCCGGCAGGTGGAGGTTGCAGTGAGTTGAGATGTGCCACTGCACTCCAGCCTGGGCGACAGAGCCAGACTCCGTCTCAAAAAAAAAAAAAAAAAATTGCTGAACCTAGCCTTGTGGAATAAACCTTCCTTGACTTGGCTGTTCTTCATTCAGTCAAGAATAGGATGCACATGTACCCTAGAACTTAAAGTATAATAATAATAATTAAAAATAATAATAAGAATAGGAGATGGGGAGGGGCTAGCTATTGAGTGACCATCCCCATACAGCTGATTTGAGCTTTAAGGGCTCCCCTACCCTTAGAAAGAAAAGGGGTACTTTTTTCCATGAACTTCTTAGTCCAACAGTTAAGTGGTTCCCAGAGTCAGTCTTTCCCAGCTTCATTCTTTTTTTTTTTTTTTTTTTTTTTTTTTTTTTTTGAGACAGAGACTGGCTCTGTCGCCCAGGCTGGAGTGCAGTGGCGCGATCTCCGCTCACTGCAAGCTCCACCGCCTCCCAGGTTAACGCCATTCTCCTGCCTCAGCCTCCCTAGAAGCTGGGCGTACAGGCGCCCGCCACCATGCTCTGCTAATTTTTTTATTTTTTGTATTTTCAGTAGAGACGGGGTTTCACCATGTTCACCAGGATGGTATTGATTTCCTAACCTCGTGATCCACCCGCCTTGGCCTCCCAAAGTGCTGGGATTACAGGGGTGAGCCACCGCGCTCCGCCTCCAGCTTCAGTCTTGACATAGAGAAAAATCTTTATGGGATAGCACTGACAACAGTGTTGAGTTCCAAACTCAAACACCTCAGAGTCTATATTTCCTCATCTGCTTAAGTGGAGGTTACAGTATATTTTAATGACAACAATTAAATGAGTTTGCAATTAGTTTTCTATTGTTTTAATACCCAGGGGAAGTTCCTTTTCTTTAAGACACACACACACACGCACTATTTTTAAGCCAGAAGCACAGAGACCCATACTGCTATTTCAATCACATCATGTCACCAGTGGAATACGTTGAAAAGGATGCATGGCTATGGTGATGGATTTTGCTCATCAGGGGAAAATGGGGCTTCCAGTATTCGATGGGTATTTGGAAGAGCATATATAGGCACAGGCACCAGCATGCCTGATCAACTTCGTGGAAAACCACCATAACACTGAATAGGCAGGAAACCTTCATGTTAAATACAGATTGAGAGGTTTGATTACTGAATCAATTACAAAACCTTCTATTGTAAATAATAGGAAATCAATCAATTAGGAAAACTATTGGAGAGATAACAGGAGCTAACAGATTTGAGGGAAGGCTGAAGGGCAAGATTGGAAAATAGGCATGAATCAATGAAACATCTGAAGGTCAAGAAAGAAGTTCATCTGTTCTATACCATTGCTCCCTTGATTGACAATAAGGAACTTCATCCTTAGTGAACTTCCGATTGGCCATATGACTAGAAGAGTGACAGCTTCACTCGTGCGAGGTGAAGCTCTGCCTCCCATCCAAACCATAAAAAGTTGGAAATTTTCCAGAATTAGAAATCATGCAATAAATTAGGGACTCTTCAAAATGACGAATGTCTACTAGAGTCATTTTATCAGGTAAGGAACAGCAGTCAGCCAAGGAGTTACCTCAAGAGGAACACTGGGAGTGGAGTGTGGCGATGGAGCATCATCAGTAGTTATATGAGGACTTCCATAGGTCGGTATTTTTGCATTGTCTCATTTTCTAGACTATTTTTAATTACTTTTTTCTCAAATATAGTAACGAAAGATGTATAAAAAGTTCTTTTTTTAAAATAGAAATTGTCTATTATTTTAATGAGCTTGATCATCTGATTATCCTTACTGAGTCTGACTTACTACTGAGGGCAGGATGTTTTTGGCTTACTTCTGATTTTCACCCAGGTTGGTGATCCAGTGTCAACCTGAGTGTCTTCTATGAGGCTTCCAGTCAACTAGCACCAAATCAGAGTCAACAATAAGACTGTGGTTTACTTGTCAGCCCATATTCTTCCTGCTACCAGGTTAGAGTTATACAGAAGTAATTAGCTTTTATTTTGTGTAGGTTAGAGCTGGTGGGCTCTGGAATCCAATTGACTGAGTTAAAATCCCCTCTCTGAATTCAAAACCTCTTATTTGTTACATAACTTTGGACAATCATTTTCTGACTTTGGCCAGAAAATAGGTTACATTATCTGTGAAATAAAGATCATGATGACACCCACTTAAACAGTAGGTTTGACATTTGAGTTGGTTTTTATGTAAAGACTTTCAAACTGTGTTCAGCACAAAGTGCCCACTCAGTATTACTTATGTTTACTATAAAGACTTGTTTGCAGCTTTTGCTACCTCAGTTTACTATTTGATTTATTATGTTCTATTGTGATTTAATTACAATTAGTAGAGCCCATCAGAGGCTCCATTTTTCTGGAGGCATGCAATTGAGCTATGGGATTCAAATCTCTTTTTGGGACCCTGTATTAATTTCTCTCTGCAAAACGCTGATGATCTTTTCTTCTACTTTGTCACTACTGATTATTTCCTCTTGATTTTGGTACAGATTTTCTATTTTCTATATCTATTTGGCTTACTCAAAATTCTCTTTACTTTCCTCTGTACTTACGCCCAGAAGAAATATGTATACATACAGTTGATAGACATAATGTATAATGAAGAGGGACTATTTATCACTTTTAAATATTGATGGGAAAATGCATATTCAAACTTCTTGGATTATAATTAATACAGGAAAGACAAGATTATATATGCCCAAGCATTTTGGTGGTGTTCCTGGTTACTGACATCAATAAAATGCACTTGATTTGTGCTGTGATTTGCTGAGGCTTACAATCACTAGACTGTGGCGGTATGACCAGACTTTGTATAAGAATCTTGGAAATGAAAGAGCTCAGGCACAAAGGTGTGCCACTTTATAGATATGATCGTTACCAACAGGTATCAAGTCAAAGGCAAACCAGTATAAACAAATTTGCTCAAATTCTTTTGAAGTATATTGAGTCTTAAATTTCTTGATGAAACACTTAGAACTAATGAGGAATTCAGAGAAGACAATATAACACATGCTATTTGTGTCATCAAAATTTTTCTGTTCTATTTTACCATTATTTCTTCCCCTGAAAGTATGCCTTAATGACAGACAAAAGAAAATTGTTTTCACCTGAAATGAGTGTGTAAAATATAGTATTGGATCTTTCTTTAAGATTTGAATGCACTATTGGGATGCAATGGTTTGAGATTCAATGTCCTTATAGATGTGGAAAAACACTGACTATCTCTTGAATGCTTGGTAAACCTGATTCTTAAAAAATTCTTTAGTGTCTGCATGATTCAATGTCTGCCATAGATTTATTTTTGAGAGGCTCTCTCACTATTCAATTCAGGCAGACATCCCCTCCCCATTTTGCTAAAATTAGATCCCTTCTCTGCAGTACTTTTCAAAACATAGACTTGTTTGTTAAGCATGGGAATAATAAAGAGAATCTAAATGCTGGTTCACACATACGCACACACATACATACTCCAAATCCATGTTCACTGCACTTCTCATTATCCACTTCACCAGGCTAGAACTATTTGGTAATTACACTCCTCCTACAACTCCTTTGATAGTGCTAACTGACAAATAGGAGTGGCTGCTACAACAGAACTCCTCTATGAAATGTTCAATAAAGAAAATGATACTGATATAATAAAAAGAAGGAGGAAAGCTTCTTTTGAAGCACATCTAACCACCCCCTCTTTGAAGCTGGTTTAAAAATACATGGACTGTAAGATGTGGCATGCTTTCTTCTTCATTTGTATCTCATAAGAGGATTGATGGAACAGTTTAATGAAAGTAAAACATTTCAAAGACAGTAGACAAAGTGTCTTGAAAATGATGAGAGTCAGGCCTGGTTCAAAATAGTATTTGATTAGCAATTCTTCATGAAATACTTAATTAAAACAGTCCACAAACTCAGATGTGCAGGAGTTTTGTTTTGTTTTGCTTGTTTGTTCACCTAAAACTTTACCTAATTTCAAACATCCATTCTTAGGGAATGAAAAGACTTCATTTCACTTAGTTTGGTTCCTAGCTCCCATTTTCCCTCTGCAATGTCAGATTCCCAAGGGGCCTTATATAGTACCCACAAATTGAGAGGGTGGGATAAGGGCAAGATACTAGAAGAGGATATCCAATTGTTGATATCATTTTGCTTTTTGGCAACTGTTGATATAGCTACTGCCCCACCTGCTATTTCGTTTGGATCTACCCAGGTGAGTGATGGATTTTTCCATATTCTGGCAAATAATAGCCCTTCAAGTTCAGTAACTATAAATTCTATGCCACTGTTAGGCACACAAAAAATCATTCTTCTATTCCTATACTGTGCAATATTAAAGGAAACGTGATGCTCTCCAAGCCCTGCTCTTCTATAAATACTTCTCTTAATTCTTCTATAAATACTATTTATTTTCTGGGTACTTTCTTTTTAGGGGTCAACTTGAGATAAAAACCCAGAGTCCCTGTGTTCCATTCTCATAAACTTATGCTTGTCATCTCCACAGGGAATGACCAAGGAGGGAGAGTTTAGAGGTCCCTTCAAAGGACCCAAACGCTCCTCATCTCTTTGATGTCTCCTTTCTCCATAGCCTTGAGAGTCGTTTCTATTTTGATGGTAATTAAAGGTGGTTGATGATGCCATCTTTGCTTTCGCTCATGCTGAATGTAGTCTGCCATGAGTTCTTTCCATTCTACTCTGTGTTGTGGCTTCTAAAACTCAAAATGCAAGAAGTTAGTCCTTTTTCTATTATTTTTTATACTTATGTTGCTTTCCTGAGATATTATCCATTTTCTGTGTGATGGAATACTAGGCTCAGATACACATAAAAGAAAAAATAGCTGGAGAGATAGATAGCTATAGCTATAATGTAGATATAGTAAAGGTGTACAGAAAGACACAGGTTAGAATATATATCTATATATATGTATGTGTGTGACTTCTCATTTAAATCTATATTAATCTGTAAATTTGTATTATCATCTTGATTTTTATCGATGAGGAAACTGTGGCTGACTGAAGTGGAACATCTGTAAGAATTAGCGTATGACTGAAGTTAAATTGTTAGACTTCAAAACCCACATCTATATGATTCCAGATCCCATGTTTCTAACTTCTAAGTGTATAATCCCAGAGACATTTGGACATTAGGTTTGCATGTGTGTGTGCATGTGTATGTATCTCAGAATAATTTATATTAACCTATGTATTAGAATATCTATATTAAGTGACTCTTTAGATTAGATTAATATTTTCATGTAATGAATTTATAATATCAAGCATTACATCTATTATTTATGTACACTTGATCTGGAATCTAATGAACTCTAATAACATTCCAAATAATTCTATACATTAACTGGGAGATAAATAGCAACATTGTTTGGATAAGCCCAGTGCCTCTTCCTGGCTACCTTGAATGGAGTTGTGAAATGTAGGTACTCACTTGTCCATTTTAATAGATCTCCAGGACTGCTCCTGATAATCATTTGTTAGTTTCAAAATATTGCCCTCACTCCATTTACTAAGCTTTCTTATTTCAACTGACAAAAAGTTTTGCTTCATCTTTCAAATAACAAAACTACAAAGTATTATCAACTATTTAAGAATGATGGTTTTAGTTTATAAAGCTGGACACAGCCACAGAATCTGAATAGGAATGCTTTATCCATAGGCAACTTGAGATGGAAATAAGCATTTTTTCTGCGTGTTGGTTAAAAAGCATTTATAATTTGTTTTCAATATAATCGAGGATTTTTAACAAAGCAGATTACTTAGATCTGCATTTTGTTTTCTTCTTGTAAGACACAGAATTTTAAATTAGTACATTAATTCATAACAATAAATTAGTTAATATTTTTAAAAGAAACAATAGCCTAAAAATATATTTTGGTGAATTTCTCACGAAACTTTAATTTTATTAAAGCAACTTGAATCTTAGCCTGACATTAAATATTCCTGCTGAGAATTTCTCCTCATGGTTTTGCCTTTTTCATCCTCAAAGTAAGGTTACATATTTGTGACCAGCAGGGCATGTCCCATAGTCATTGGTTCTATAAGTAAGTAATAAGATATTTTAATTTAACAAAATATGAGAAAACATAAATGGAAATCTGATTAGTTTGTGTTTAAAATTAAGGCTCTCTGGACTCCGTGTTTATTTGCTAATTATTTTCTTCATACACAAAAAATGTGACCTGGAAAGCACAATTTCTAGAGAAGGATATTATTCATATGCCAGAAAATTAGAGAAATAATCACGTGTGTCTTTGTCCTGCACACAGTCCTTAGCAAAGCAGAATGCCATAATCCAGCATAGAAAAGGAATCAGAGAGAGAAGGAGATTTCAAAATCAGATTGTTTTACGTCTTCCTAGATGCTTTTCTCATCAATTTGCTTTAGATTTCTGGGTCACTGAGCCTGCATCAAACACACAGTTTAAGATCCAACAGTTCTAATAACATCCGAGTAGAAAGTGTAGCATCACCTAAGAGATGCAATATCTAAAGTTTTGGAGACAAAGAGTGAAAAACATAATTAATGACTCAAAGATAGAAAACATGCACATACACATGATTTATGGCAAAGATGAATAAACATAACTCTCAGGAGGTAGAGTAAGAGCACAATTTTGAAAACAAATTATAGCAGGAAGCAGATATGTTTTAGTTTCTATCTGTTTTAATTCCACATAGAAATTAAAACTAAGGCTAAAAATGATTTAAAATATTTTTTACATATCAATCTGCATATTTATTATTTGAAATATTAAATACATAAGATGTTGAATCACTTAGAAACAGAAAAATGAAATTTGAATATTATAAAAAATTAAACCAACAAAATTTGTAGGTTTGAAAATAAAAGATGTGGAAAAATTTAATTGAGTTCATTTCTTTATTTTAAATATAAACAGGTCAATGAATACTATTTTTTAAGCAATTAACGATTTCAGAAATATAAGGTCAATTCACTTTTTTATGTAGAATTTTCAACTACGATTTTATTAGAATAAAAATAATCATTAAAAAATCTGTATCTTCCAAAGTTGAATAAAAAGAAAGTGTAAGAAACATAAAATTAGATAACAATAAAATAGCATATAAAAGTTCCATGTCTGATATTCAGCTAGTACTTATGATACAATAAATGTTTTCAGACCATCCTGAGGTGTTGCTATCTGTGTCACATAGGTTGTTAAATATTTTAAATAGTATTTCAGTTACTACAGTTAGTGAAATGAACTAAAAATTTCCAAAATAAATAAAAATGAAAACTAAATGAAAATGAAACAAAACAAAACCAGCAAACATTAAAACAGGTCTGGCGCGGTGGCTCACACCTGTAATCCCAGCACTTTGGGAGGCCTTGGTGGGTGGATCACGAGGTCAGGAAATCGAGACCATCCTGGCTAACATGGTGAAACCCCAAACTCTACTAAAAATACAAAAAATTAGCCGGGCATGGTGGCGGCGCCTGTAGTCCCAGCTACTCAGGAGGCTGAGGCAGGAGAATGGCATGAACTCGGGAGGCGGAGCTTGCAGTGAGCAGAGATTGCGCCACTGCACTCCATCATGGGCAACAGAGCAACACATCATCTCAAAAAAAAAAAAAAAAAAAAATTAAAAAAAAGTTAAAACAAAGACTCAGCATTTCCAATTAAATATTCCAATGAAAAAACATACGTCAAAGTTCGTTCCCAAATCAGTAACTTTTCCAGATATAAGTACAAAAGAAAATGAATAAATAAAGATAGAAGAAAGAAAACATGAGAAATTCAGACAACAATCCTGGCTGATTAGTGATTGATTAATAGTTGTTTCAAAGGCAGAGAACAAAGAAGACTTGGGAGAAAAATTACAAAAAATTTAACTGCCAGAAAATTTGTCAGAATTGAATACCATGAATCCTTCTAGATTGCAAGGCCCTCCTGTGACCCATTAAATGAACAAAAAAAAAAAAAAAGACTCTACACAATAAACACAGTAAACATACTATAAAATTTTCATAACAGCAGAAATAGAAACTAAAGATTTCTAAAGAAAGAAAAGTAATAATATCATGGGATGGATTTAGCAAGATGTCAATAGAAGAACCGCTTCAGATTTTGAGGAAAAACAATTTCCTACCCAGATGTCTGTACAAACTCAAATAATAATGACATACATGTAGAACCAAGTGACTCTCCAACATACAAGATTTCATCCTATACTGACCTTTTCTGTGGAACCTACTAAGGTCATAAATTAGAAAACAAAAACATGGCATCCACAACAGAGAAGATTCACATAGAAAAGAATTAAAGAAAATATTTCGGATACTAGTTAAGGAAAGATGTAGTACTATAGCTGGGCAACAGACTTAGAAATTTCCCTGAATTAGTCAAATATGAAGTTAACGGCATAGTCATTCAGACTGCCAAGTCGGCCCGACTTCTGCCACCAAGAGTTTGGCTAAAGTGCAAAGTCTGAGGGAACAGTCCTCGTAAGACTGACCTCACTTCAAATACCAGCTACAAATTCACTGGTTTTCAGACCTTGTCTCACTTCTGAACAACTGGATATAAACTTGGGGGTCCTTATGGGCCCCCTTAGGTTCAATAATTTGTTAGAAAGACGTACAATTCAAGGAAGTGCTATCTTACTAATATTGCTTTTTAACTACTAATTAATATCACTATTAACTACCAATTAATATTAATACTACTAATAAATATTACTAATATTACTAATATTACTTTTAATGACAAAAACCACAATTGCTTTTGCACCAACCTAATAGTTTATTACAGCAAAAGGATATAAAGTAGAACAAGGCAAAGGAAGAGATATATAGAGCAGATTCGGAGAAGGTTCTAAACGTGAAACTTCCAACAACCTCAGGGATGTGTTATCCTCTCAGCCTCAATATGTGGCAATGCTGAGTATTGCCAATCAGAGAAATTGTCCTGAGCCTTCCAGGTTTTATTGGGATCTCATTATTTAGGCAAGACTGAGTCTTTGTTCATAATGTTGGATTTAATTTCTAGTGCCTTTCCTTCCTTAGAGATCAGATGGATATCATGTGGGTCATGCCTCAAACCTCTAATGACATATTTGGTCTTTCTAGCAAGGTTACCCTTTACCTAAGAATTATCGGTATGTCTGGCCTCATCCTATCTTGTTAGGATAAACTAAAAGGGCCTACCATAA
The DNA here is from genome assembly GCF_047675955.1 of Chlorocebus sabaeus. Taxonomy (NCBI): domain Eukaryota; kingdom Metazoa; phylum Chordata; class Mammalia; order Primates; family Cercopithecidae; genus Chlorocebus; species Chlorocebus sabaeus. The sequence goes on along the minus strand of NC_132917.1, from coordinate 76,427,670 downwards.
TTAACAAAGACGTTCCCATCACTTAGAAAATTCCAGGGGTTTAGAAGTTACCCTCTGTCCCCAGGAGCTTGGACAAAAGCAGAGCTCTCTTTAGATAAAGCCAAATTTCTACTAGACAGATGTTAATTATTTTGAAGTGGAAGTAAGGAAGGGTCTAGGAAGGATGTCTTTGGGAGTATGGAGTGAGGGGTTAATAGGAAGGACTACCTGGTGTCTTTAGTCACTGTAAAAGATTTTTATTGGTTTTTGTTTTGTTTTACCTTTTTTGTTGTTATTTTGGAAAGTTGTGGACTGAACTAATGATAATTGCATAGAAACTAAGGCAAAAAGCAAACAAAAAGTTAAGACATTTATTAACTCTAGGGGCAGAAAAAAGAAACTGTACAAGAAAAGCAGTGCATGCATAGCACCCTTAGTGACTCAGTTATACTTATATAGTAATAATAATAGTTATATGTTCATAATAATATAAGCATCAAACACTAATTTACCAAATTGCATTATGAATAAACACACTGAAGGAGCAGAAAAGTGTTTAGTGATGAGCATGGCAAGAGCTCAAGGCAGGGTAGGTTGGTGTAAGAAAGGTAGTAGAATGGCAGTATAAAATCTGTAATCTATAACATTGAAGAACAAGCAGAAATGGTTGTAAAGCTCAATAAAGAAATCTGGAAATATCAAAAAGAGTATCTATGAATGTTTAGAGAAGTTACCTCTAATGTGAAGATTTGAGTGGGGCTGGTTCAGGGTATTTTTTTTTCCTTATGTCTTTGTACTTTTTGATTTTTCGTACTACATATTTATAACCTTAACCAAAAATTAAAATGAAAAAATATAAAGTACAATTAAGAAGAAGGATCACAAGTAAAGGCAAAGTTTTAAAAATATACATAGTTTACCCTGGGGAAAAAAAAGAGAATAATTTGTTCTTTATTCTCTTAGAGATATTACAAAACATGATTTCCTGACACAAACAAAATCTGTAAAACAACTCACAAACTAGAGCACAGTTCAAAGGAGAGATTTTGGTTAAAAAAAGGAAATAAAAATAAAAGCAAGTTGGCAAAGTTCAATAAATGAAAGAGAAAAATCAACACTACAGAGAAGAACATAACTTCCAAAGCAACATTAACAACAAAATTAAAAAAAAAAAATGCTTAGACTCAATAGTCAGGATTAAATAATTGAAATTAAAAAGATAAAGAAAGCAAAAATTTTTTAAAATGATCGTAGTTAATGGTTGATGTAAGTCACAAGGAATACTATCTTTAAATTAGTTTGCAAATAAACCTAGCATAGAAACACATTTAAAAATTAGAAAATAATTGAAAGAACATAGTAATGGGAGACTTTAGTGGACATTTAACTTATTTGTCATGGCAAAGTATGAATAGTAAATCAGGATGTATAGATTTTTAATAATGAAATTAATAGGCCAAGTGTGTCTGTGTTATACAAGTAGAGAAAATTATTTTATTCTTGTCCAATAATGGTGACAACAACAACAAATTATGTGTGTATATACATATATATAAAAACCATATTTACAGCAATCCTAGGAAACATATATATGTTATATATATGTTTATATGCATATATATGTTATATGTTTCCCAGGATTGCTGTAAAAAATGGTTGCCTTAAAACAACAGAAATATATTTTCTCACAGTTCTGAAGGCTAGAAGAAAACTGTATTTTCTCACAGTTCTGAAGGCTAGAAGTCTGAAATCAAGGTGTCGGCAAAGCTGTTTCTTTCCGGGTCTCTCCTAGCTTCTGGCAGTTATCAGCAATCCTTGACATCCCTTGGCTTTTGGCAGAATAATTCCAATATCTGCCTCAGTCTTTGTATGCCCTTCTCCTCTCTATACCCTTCAACCTGAACTGGCAGTGTTTTTGATGTATAGTTAATTGGATCAGTAAAGAACACACCGAATTTCTCCAGCAATAGGTCATCCAGCCACACACTTGCACTTCTCTTCAGAGCATGCTATCTGGATCAGTCAAGGATTTTTCACATCATCGAGTGCTGGTTCCTTTTTGCTTGGCAGTTTCTTCCTAAGTGTATTTCCTCCTCTTACATTTTACCATAGACAGCAAGAAGAAATCAGAAAGCATCTTCTGTACTTTCTTTGGAATCTCTTCAGATGAATATATAAGATCACTGGCTTACAGATCCTACTTTCCATCCTACAGCAGAACAATTCAGCTAAATCCTCTAACACTTTATGACAAGGATGGTGTTTCCTCCAGCATCCTTTCTCCTTTCTCCCTGAGACCTCATCTTAACAAAGACCCTATTTTTAAATAAGGTTCCATTCACAGGCACCAGGATATTCTGGTCAACACCTATATATCCTGTTGTTGAACAACACCCTGGATAATACAAGATGGCCAGACACACAACAGTCTCCACTGGACAGGTAAGATTGGCAGCAGTTCATTAGTCACACTCATCATCTCAGCGAGACAAACACTGCATACCATTCACGGCCACATGGAGTCTGCACTTGGGGGCAGAGCGAACCAGCAGGAGTTGTGGGAGGAAGGCTTTATAGTAACCGGGGAGTGGGGTGCCTGTGTTTCCCATAAGACCATGTGATTAGTTCCTTTAAATAATTTTAGAGGCTGGCAGGCAGCTGAAGACTGTTAGGTTAATCGTCAAGTGGAGTACATGTAGACCAGCTGATGGGCCCTAGCAGAGAAGGGAGCCCCTCTCACTAAGTAAGAGGTATATCTGGTGAGAGCAGGGGAGTTCTTGGTTAGACCTTTGGGGCCCCAGGAGGCTCAAAGACGTCAAGGCAGCATATGAATTGTTAGGTATACAAGAAGTTAGGACTTGAACATACCTTTTTGAATGACACAATTCAACCCATAATATAAGCCATAAAATGAATCTCAAGCAACTACTTGTAAAAATTATTGTCTGAGCTAAATTAGAGAGCAAAAAGATTAATTTGTAAGAAATTTATAAATTATCACACTTACAAAATAAACTATAATATACTCTCTTATATAACTGAGTAATCAAAACAGTATGGTATTAATGAAAGAAAAGACAAATATATCAACATAAAATAGAATAGAGAAAACAGAAATGGACTAAAAAATACAAACAGATGCAATGTCAACAGATCTTTGACAAAGGAGAAAGGCAATTCAATGGAAAAAGGATTGTCTTTTCAACAAAGAGTGCTGGAATAACTGGATATTTACAAACACAAAAATGAATGTAGACATTGACCTTACATATTTCACAAAAACTAACTTAAATGGACCATTGACCTAAATGTTAAATGTAAAATGATAAAACTTCCAGAAGATAACATGGGAGAAAATAGAGATGATCTTGGATTTAGCGATGAGGTTTTAGATACAACACCAGAAGCATGATCCATGAAAGAATAAACAGATGAGTTAGGCTCATTAAAATTTTAAAAAACAATAACGACAACAGAAAACTGCTCTATGAAAGACACTATTAAGAGAAAGTAAAGCCACAGACTGGGGACAAATATTTGCAAAACACATATTTGATAAAGACTTTGTATTTAAAACATAGAACTCTTGAACCTCAACAATAAGAAAGCAATTAAAAATGGGAAAAGATCTGAACAGACATTCTACCAAAGAAGATATACAGATGACAAACATAGGTAAAGATGTTCAATATCAGATAGCATTAGAAAATTGCTAATTGAAACCACAATAAGAGAGCGTTATACACCTACTAGAACAGCTAAAATCAAAAGCATTAACAATATTAACTGCTGGCAAAAATAGGCAGCAATGGGAACTTGCATTCATTGCTGGTGGAAATGCAAAATGACAGAACCACTTCATAAAACAGTTGAGCAATTTCTTACAAAGCTAAATATAGATCTAGCAGATCCCACTGTAAGATCTAGCAGCTATGCTTCTAGGTATTTACTCAAATCAATGGGAAACTTATGTCCCCACAAAAATTTGCAACTGAATAATTACAGTAGTTTTATTCATCATTGTTAAAAACTTGAAGCAACCAGGGTATCCTTTAATAGGTAAATGGATACACAAACTGTGGTCCATCCATACAGGAGAATATTATTCCATGATAAAAACAAATGAGCTACCAAACCACAAAAAGACACAAAGATATTTTAAATGCCTATTACCAAGTGAAAGAAGCCCAGTCTGACAAGGCTACATAATGAATGATTTCAATTATATAACATTCTGGAAAAGGCAAAACTACAGAGATAGTAAAAAGATCAGTGGTTGCTAGGGGAGAGGGAAGCAGGAGGAAGGATGAACAGATGGGATACGGGGGGGTTTTAGGACAGTGAAACTATTCTGTGTGATATTCTGTATGTATGTCAAGAGTAGATATATGACATTATGCATTTGTTAAAATGCATATAACTGCATAATGAGCAAACCCTAAAATAAACTATGGGCTTTAGTTATTAAAATTGTATCAATATTGATTCCTCAATTGTAACAAATATGTCATACTAATGCAATATGTTAGTAATCTTGGAGAAAAATGAACTCTGTACTATCTTCATTTTTCTGCAAACTTAAAACTGCTCTAGAAAATAAATATTAATTTTTATAAAGAAGACATTATATCAGATTATTATAACTCTGGAGTAAAACAGAAAATAAATATTAATTTTTATAAAGAAGACATTATATCAGATTATTATAACTCTGGAGTAAAACAAAGCAAATCTTAATCTTTATTCTCTAATACGCAAGTTCATAGACTTTGCTTTTATTAAAGAATAAATGAATAAGCATTCAACTTAAAAAGATCCGTGACAACAAAGCAAAAACAAAGTAGGGTAAATATATTAATATATGAAAATTATATTAATATAGACAAAAACAAACTGGTGAACTAAAAATGAAAAATAACTCATAATAAATTCAAGAAGTTTTTCTTTCAAAAATTAGATAAAAAGGGGAATTACTAGACTATATAATCAAGTATAAAGAATAAGAGTGTTAATAAATACATAGTAGGAATGATAAATGTGATTAACTCACAGATATGGAGATGAGAAAATTATGAGATATGTTACTGTGCACAATGAAACATTAAATTGATAATCAGTCCTTTAGATGCTTGTCAAAATAAAAAACCAAAATCTCTGAAGCTAAACTTAATCTGTTGGAGGTTTTAGAATAAAAAGATGAAGCAAAAATTTCAGGAAACCAAAAGACAAAAAACAATCCAAGGTCATTTTGCAATCTATCCTTTGCTATATTCTTTTTTTAAATTGACAAATAGTAATTCTCTATCTTTATGGTGAACAACATGATGTTTTCATAGATGTATACATTGTAGAATGATTAAGTCAAGCTAGTTCAAATATCCATCACCTCACATACTTCTCTTTCCTGATGAAAGCATTCAAAATCTACTCTCTCAGCAATTTTCAAAATATGATACGTTATTATTAACTGTAGTCACCATGTTTGTCAAGATCTCCAGAATTTATTCCTCCTGTAGAACTGCAATTTTGTATTTCTTAACAAATGTTTTCTCAGTCCCCACCTACTCTTGAGACTTCTTTAACCGTCATTCTATTCTCTGCTCCAATGAGTTCACCTTTTGTCATTCCCACGTGTAAGTAAAACTGTGCAGTCTTTGCTTTTCAGTGCCTGAATTATTTAATTTAACTAACGTCCTCCAGGTTCATCCATGTTGCCCCAAATGATAGGATTTCCTTCTTTTTAAGACTGCGTACTATTTTGTTGTGTATGTATACCACATGTTATTTATCAATTCATCTGTTGATAGACACTTAGGTTCTTTTGATACATTGATTATTATAAACAATGCCATAATGAGTACGGGAATCTACATATCTCTTGAACAGACTGATTTCATTTCATTTGGATATATACCCAGTAGTGAGATTGCTGGATCAAATCGTAGGCCTATTTTTAATTTTTAAAGAAAACTTCCATACAGTTTTCCATTACTATTGTAACAATTTACATTCCCACCAACAATGTAAAATTGTTTCCATTTCTCTATACCTTTACCAAACCTTGATGTCTCTTATTTTTGTGATAATAGCCACCCTATTAGGTGTGAGGTGATTGCTTATTCTGGTTTTAACTTGCATTTCCTTGATGATTAGTGATGTTGAATATCTGTTGGCTATTTGTGTGTATTCTTTTCAGGTTCCTTGACCAATTTTTAAAGTTAGGCTATTTGTTGTCTTGCTATTGAGTTGTTTGAATTCCTTACATATTTTGAATAGTAACACCCTATCAGATGTAAGGTTTGCAACTATTTTCTCCTATTTTATAGGTTGTCTCTTCACTCTGTTATTTCCTTCGCTGTACAGAAGCTTTTTAGTTTGATAAAGTCCTATTTGTCTAATTTTGCTTTTGGTTCCTGTGCTTTTGGGTAATAACCAAAAAATCCTTGTCCAGGCCAATATCAAGAAGCTTTTCTCCTGTGTTTTCTTCTAGTACTATTATAATTTCAGCCCTTATTTTTAAGTCTTTCATTCATTTGTCATTATATTCTTTATTTAAAAATCATTCTAGTTATTATTGCTATATAACAAATTATCCCAAAACTTAGTCACTTGAAATAACCATTTTACTTTAAGCATGACATTGGAGTCATAGCAAGAATTTAAAGAGTGCTTGGTAGAACAGTCTTTATTTACAAGTTTTTGTAAAGTTGCTGTCAGATGTCCACTAGGCTACAATCATCAGCAAGCTTTGTGGAATGGGCATCCAAGATAGTTCCCTTACAAGACTGGCAGGTACTATTGGCTTCCCACCTGGAGCTCAGCTTGGGATTCTACCAGATCCCCTGTTTGAGACATGAAGGCCTCTTGATAGCTACACTTCTTACATAGCAATTGGAGACTCCAGAGGTAGCATGCCCAGGGAACCAGTCAGAAGCTTATTGATGTTTTCTGAACCAGCCTCAGAAGTAATGCATTATCGCATCTGCTGCATGCTATTCCCTGTGAACCAGTCACGAAGATTGTACAGAATCAAGGGGAGGAGACACAGACAGCAGCAAGAATATTACAAAACATTCAGAGATATCCTCAGAAGCTTGGACCTCACCTGTGAAATTAGTTCTGTTTTAATATTCTGAGCAAATAATACACACGCACACAATGCTTGGACCCAGAGACTTTTGCCTGCAAATGGGCCTCTCTTTTTCAAAATAGAAAAGTTGCTCTGGATTATTTATATACTCTCCTGAGGAATGAAACAGGCCATGCTAACATCAGTCACAACACTATTACCTCTGTAAAGGCAGATTTGATGGGCAGGCATCAAATTTATTAGTAAATTTATTAGCAATAACAACAGCCAGCTGGCACAATTTTTGGATGAAAGAAGTGTATAGGAATTCTTGCATTATGAATTCAGTTTTTGGCAATAATATGGGACGTATCTTTCTGAGAAATATACACAGAGATTTATTTGGAAAAAAAAGTGAACAGTTACAATTTGTTGTATCTATCTATCTTTCACTGAAGAAAAGAAAAAAAAAGTGGCAAGCGATCAAATATTTTAAAGGAGGTTTGGACTATATAAAGCCTGAAGAATTTGAACAAAGACCAGATAATGCACGTAATTTTTTTTGGGAAAATAAATTACTGCATTGACTAAAATGAAGTTAAACTATTGCACATCAATAAAAATAGGAGAAAAATCAAAGAAGGTATTGGAACACTATTTCTGAAAAGATAATAATAAAGAGTATTTTGCGAGTTATTTCCTTTGACCCTTCAGAAGGAGATACTATCATATTGCACTCCAGAGATTAGAAAAGGTGGAAAGTCTTGAATTGAGCTACAACACAACTTTTATACCAACAGTTGAAAAACAGCTATCAAAAAATGACAAATATAATTCAAAATTCTGAAATAAAATCATATAAAGGTAAGATAAAATCGATACCCCCACTACTTATGTTTGATTCCTAGCTCCAACCAAGACTTATTCTCTGTGTGAACACAGACAAGTCATTTAACCACTCTGTGCCCCAATTCTCCCACCTGGAAAATGAGAGTCCTAACAAAACCTATCGTATGTATTAACTGAATAATACATGTAAAACACTTTTGCTATTCTACTACTTATTCATATTAGGATGCATAGTAAATAGTTTTCCTTGTCAGTTTAGCTTTTAGTTAAATAGACTATTCCATCTTTTTGAACAGATAATTCCATTTTTTGATGTATCTTCATTCATTTAACCAATTCCGTAATATTAGATATTTAAATTATCTTTGATTTTTTATTTTCTTAGGTCACTGATACAAAAAATTGCCTTCATCTTGCTCATTATGTACTCCTGTATATAAACCAATAAGTGAATCATTTAGAAAAAAGGGAATGTAAGCTTCTCAGTTATTGCTAGATAGTTCTCAATTGTTGATTTGTAAGTTTTGATTTAATATATCTCTGATTCCTATCCAACAATTAATGTTTTCATTTTCCTTTCTGTTATAAATCTCTGGTGATTTGATAAGATATGCAGATACATCATTCTTGCATCAATTTTCACTTTTTAGAGTGACGCTAAGTATATTTAATCTTTTGTCATTTATTTATGTGCTATTTCATTTTCTAATGAAATGTTTGACTTTTTCTTTTAGATATGAGATCTCATCAAATATAAAATAAAATCTTCAATTCATTGTCATGTGTATTGCAAATAATTTTTCCACTTATTTAACATTTTCAGTGTTTAAGATTTATTTTTAATAGATATCTTTTGACTTGTACTCCATTTATATCTATCAATTTTGACTTTAGCGTCATGTTTAGGAAAACTTCACAATTGAAAAATTATATAAAATATAATTTGTATTTCCTATAAAATTTAATTTGTTTGTTTTATATCAGTATAGTTAATTTATATAACGCATTTTGGTATATGATGTGAGGTAAAGTCTACTATTTTTTCCAAAACAATAATACCTATTTCTTACTGATTTGGAGTTTTACCTTTATTAAATGTATAAATATACATTTAGGTATGTTTCTTGATTTATTAGTCTGGTACATTTACTCAATTGTTTGTTCATGCCTGGAACACAATGGCATTTATTATTTTGTACTACCTAATTGAATAAAATCTTCGTTGTTGACATTCTCATAAAATGTTCTTGTGTCATTTTCATTTTATAAAAATGTATCATTTCTATTTTTCCTAATGATCTGTAGCGTCATTATCTTGGTTTGTACTTTTATAGAAATGTACTATAAAATGCTAGAATTTTAAATTTGTAAACCAACAATTAAAATTGTTGCAGTATTTTTTTTTTCTGTTTATGAACTACATCATCTCTCTTTATTTAGTCTAGTCCTTGTTTATGTCTCACAGAAAAGGCTTAACTTTTCTTTTTCTAGGTGCTGACCCATTTCTCATTTCATTTGTTCCTATGTGATTTATGGCTTTGTTCATTTTGTGAGTGGGGTCATTGTTTTGTTCCCCAGTTTTTTCTTTTGCCTATCAGTAAATAAAATACCTATTGCCCCTTAATGGTTTCTTTGAGACTAGTCACCTCCTAGAACTGTCTATATAAGTTCAAAAGAATTTTTCATTGATTCTCTTAAGTTTTCCTGTTAGACAGTATATCATTAGGTTCCAATCAGAGACGTGACAAAACATATACACATAGAAGGATTTAACCTTACACAGTTGGAGCTGGTTAAGCAATCTCTGTGAAGTTGTTGTCCTCAGGTTTTATGCTGGAGCTTGATATCCACAGGGCAGGCAGATGGGAAGGGAAAATGGATGTAAAGTGGGGAAGAGCAAAAAGAAGCTGAACCCCACAAATGAGCTGAGGCCTGCAACCAGAGACAGAAATCCTTGTCAGTTCTTGTTGCGTCTAACCTTGATGATATGGTATCCTGCAGAAGCCAAAACTCTTCTTGATTACTTCTGTCCCACATATCCTAGAAGCTAATATAGTGTTCAGGAGATGGTAGAGCAAGCAATTATAGATCCAACAAGATGAGTCAGCAGACAGTGACGTGTGTGGGTAACAAAATGTCTGATGTTTTATTTCTGCCCTCTAAATCTGTCACAGAAATTTCTCTGGTGGATCCCTCTAACTCAAAACCTACAGGCAAGGGATTCTGGGAAATGTAATTTGGCCTGGCCAAGGTGACATATTAAAATGTCACTATAGACAGACATATTAACCGTAAAAACGTTAACATAGTATCTTTTTGTCGGTTTTTTCTTACATTTCCCTTCTTTTTCTACTCTTATTTTTTTGTCTAGAAAGTATTCAAAAATAATACCAGATTATTTTATCCTGCTTAAGTTGAATGCCTACTTATTATCAGAATTCCATCTGATAATAGCACGTGTTGGTTTAACATAGATATGGTTAAATCATAGTATTATTAATACTATTCCTCTCTTATCAAAAAGGTTGCAAGAGTTTATGATTTTTTCAGCGTTTCTTGTGCTGATGTTTTCATTAATGCCTTTATTTATTACTTTGATTAGTGATTACTTTCACTGATGAAGTTTCAGATTTTTAGTCACCCCCTTCTTTCTTTAATAGCCCTGCTTGTTAACTTTTTTTAAGATTGAGGTTAAATTCCTTTCACTGTTATTTTATTTTTCACACAGTGAGATCTGAATGGCTTCATACTTTTCTTTTTGTGCTCTATTTTTTCCAGATTTTGGTATCAAGGTTATTCTAGAGTTAACAAATGAATTGAGACAACTAATATGAAATAGGCTAAAGGGCATGGGGCTTACTTTTAAAGAACAATTAGCTAAATCTAAGTTTTAAAAATATACCAGCACGTTTTCACTGGTAGTTTTGTTTAAACTTTATTCTTAGCCTTTTTAACAAAAGACCTCTTTTTATTTTAAACATAAAAAATAATTTGAGCAAATATATTCTCCTGGCATTTTGAACTCTCAAGATTTTCCAATGAATTGAATAATACAGTGTTACATAATTATATATTTAGAAGTAGGAGGGCCTAAAAATTATCACAAATGACACCATAATGCTTCTAGAGAAGACAAGAAAAATTGCTCCATATTTTGTACATGAGCTCATAAACAATCAAGGATGGAAAGTTGCACCCAAGGTCACAGAGAAACTTCAAGGAGGTAGAAAATGATAGCCCTGGCGCCTCGTTTCTCTGGGCAGTCCTCATTTTCCAGACCATGGTGAAGCTCTGATCTACAGGGTTGACAGGCCGTTGATTGCTGTGGTCAGGGCATGGATTCTGGAGTCCATCTGCCTCATTTAGAACACCAGTGAGATAACACTTCCCTCTGTACTCCACTCTCCTCATTTGTAAAATAATTTACACTTCTTTGGGAACTGTGAAAATTAAATGAAATTTTTACATGTAATGCACTCAGAACAGCACCTGACACATCAGAAACCCTAAACACATCTTTGTCATTATTTGATGGGTTGAAAGGAAAAAACCCTGAATGGACTCCTCATTTCTTTTCAATTTTCCCCTAAATAAGGTAATGGGGACTTTTTGAAACATGACTTTTCTAGTTCATTCCTTTTCCAGTTTATACTGGCATTTAGAGGTCACAAGATCATTGATTACCTCAATAAAAAATTAAGACCTTATTGCCAATCTAAAACTCACTAGATGTCAAATAACACCAGACATAAGAAAATGGGCAACAAAATAGCCTTTAAGCAGTTATACAAAAATTAATCCTCCCTGGAAGATCTTGAAGAAATAATAAAAATGGCTATTAAACTAGATAATAGTCTATGCAGTTTCCACATTACATAGAGAAGAATTGCAATGAATTTTAATTGTAGATATTATCCGAACGATTATAATAATTTGCACATATTGAAGAAAATATGATCTTTTACATTTTTATTCTACATATGATTTTATTAATATTTATATTCTTACTAGCATTACTTTTTTCCAATTTTAAAATTAATAATTGCATATGACAGAAAAATTCCAAATTTAGGAAAAATATATAAAAAATAAAGTTACGTGGCAGGCGTCTGTAGTCCCAGCTACTCGGGAGACTGAGGCAGGACAATGGCGTGAACCCGAGAGGCGGAGCTTGCAGTGAGCCGAGATCCGGCCACTGCACTCCAGCCTGGGTGACAGAGCGAGACTCCGACTCAAAAAAATAAATAAATAAATAAATAAAGTTACAATTTCACATCCAATGGTTAAATCAACATTTTTAGGGTGTTTTGCAGTGAGTGTGTGGATGCATACATACATATATATATATGTTTCTCCATATACATTAATGAATACAGTCACATATATTTACGCATATACATAAATTACATATATATTACTGATATATTTGACAGAAATGTTTGTGCCAGATTCTGCTCTAGGCACTAAGAATACAGAATTTAAAAAGCACACATAGGAGAACCCATTGTCACATAACTTTCATTCTAGTACAGGTGAAAATATAGCCTTAGCCGGGTGCGGTGACTCACGCCTGTAATCCCAGCACTTTGGGAGGCTGAGGTGGGTGGATTACCTAAGGTCAGGAGTTCGAGATCAGCCTGGCCAACATGGCGAAACCCCGTTTCTACTAAAAACACAAAAATCAGCTGGCCATGGTGGCGGACACCTATAATCCCTGCTACTCAGGAGACTGAGGCAGGAGAATTGCTTGAACCTGGGAGGCGGAGGTTGCAGTGAGCCAAGATTGCACCACTGCATTCCAGACTGGGCGACAGAGTGAGACTCCACCTAAAAAAAAAAAAAAGAAGAAAAAAGAAAAAGAAAATAGAACCATACAATTTTAACAAGTTTGCATCATACTTTTAAGATTTCCTTTTCCACATCCATATGTGAATCACTAACCCATTTTATATACTGATACTTTTAACTACTATCCAATTTTAGATTCAGCTTTTTACAAATGTAAAGCCATGTATATCTGTTCGGAGTAATCCATGCATATGAACACAATTAGCATCTTATAGCTGCAACTATTTAACTAAAAATGTGTTTCTATCCAATAGCTCTAAGAATGTGATAGCTTTACCAGAGGAGCAGAAGAAAAAAAAAAGGACACTATTCTATTGGAAGTATATTAGATCATTTAAAATTAAAGTATAATGGAATATTTTCAGTTAGCATTTATAGATGATTTAATTACTGAGATATTTGTAAATATGTTCAGAGCTATGTAATTTTCAATACCTCTCATGGGGTTTTGCAGAGCAGATTAAGTTATTTAAATTGACACAAAGTCCAGATGTATAATTGTAATATTTTATTCCCAAATCAATATATTGTGAGCCATTTTCCCCCATACAACTCTTTGTCTAAATACATATCAGATGAGAAAGAACATTTTAATGTATATTCTCTATCAGTATCTCCATAAAAGAACCAAATACAGTAACACATTTAGATGTTTGTTCCTAGGAATTATGTGCTGCACACTGAAAGGAAAGGAGTTGGTGTTATCAAAGTCCTCTTCTGACTACCCATCAAAATTTTAGAATACTCACCTTTACTCTGTTTAGTATATAAAAATTTTAAAGACAAAACTTCTCACTTTCTTCTTGCTTCTTCTTCCTCCTACCCCTTAAATCCAGGTGATTCTTCTGTAATATTGTTTTCTGAGACTACCCCCATTTTGTTTACTGCCACCACCAACTAACAATGTCAGCCCACTTTGAAAACTTCCCAAGTGATAAGCAGCTCTCTCCTTTTCATTCCACTTTTACTAAACCTTCTGGAACTTTCACCACATATTGAAACAAAACAATGATTCTCAATATTTGGCTTGTAGGTCATATAAAATGTTTTGCAGGAATCGAATGTTATTAATTTAAATGTAGAAGTCTCTTTAAATTAAAACATCTAAGAGTGACAGGTTTTAATGTATTTTCTTCTTTCACCAATGTGGAAAGAGTAATTACCATTGATTCTCAATTGGCTTCGGAAAGAAAATCCAGAGTGGGAGATGATATCTCAGGCTTCTGAATGGATGAATACCATTGCCAAGAACCACGAGTATTTCTTACCAGAGGGTACTTGTCTCACTGGAACTGCCTCAGTGTCTACAAAGCTGAGTACTTGGGTAAGAGAAACTGGCGATGTTTGGAGAGAGAATGGGAAAGGCCCAGAGCGGGAGAGTTTAAGTTGTTCCCAGTCCGGTCTCCAGAGGTTCCTGATCAAATGCCACAAAACTCTTGCCTGACAGGCTCAGGATGGACAGGTCAGAGGTAGGGTTGCCTAGCCCCTCTCTCTGGCGGGTCGGCAACAAATGTCTTCAGAAACTTTTCCCCCCAAAACTAGGATTCTCCCTGGCTGCACCAGAGGCTGTAGGTCCAAGAAAATGGAAAACAGAAACACCAACTTGAAGTTTATTGTGGGCACATCATAAGTATTTAATAATTTCAAACCAGAATTTTAAACCTTTTGGAAAATTTCCCAAAGACCTGGTAACATTCTCTGAAATCTGAGTACCCAAAGACACCTCTTTAAGGTATAACAGTTGCACGAAAGGTGTTATGACACAAAATATGATCTGCAGTTTTAAGGAGAAAAAATATTCTCCTGAGCTTATTACTTTTTTAATCAAGTACTTTGAAGAACTTTCGGTTTTTAAGGCTAACTACTAGAATTACAATTACAAGTAGGCTTGAAAAGGGCAAATTTTATAATATGAAACTATCATACAATTATTAACAAATGTAATATAAGAAAAACTATATTTGATAAATAGAAAGTTTTGTTTATCTGACCCCAACCTGTATATTCAGTATGATTTTCATTATTATTTAGAAGTTGACAAATACTAGGTGTCCAACAACAACAAAAAAATTGAATAAATGGATGAACCCTTAATTGTAATCATATTAATCTGCTCACTGTTCTCTCCACACAAGCCATGAACTTTCCCACATTCATGCCTTTGCTTGGGTCATTTCACCCATAATTTTACAAGACCTATATTGCATTCTACTTATTTTATCAGTCTTTAATTACCGTTTTGTCTCTTGGATTGTCTACCCGCTCTCTGAACCATTGTGTCTCATGCAACTCATTTATGCTCTTCTAACTCAATTGCCCGCTAACCTGATACTCCCTGGCCCTTTCTCCTATTGTAAAACAAGTATTCTACTACCCAAATAATGATCCTGGAACTATTTGTTTAACCTTGCTCTGCATAATTTGTCTTACCCATAAAATAAGGCTAATAATGATATTGATTTTATAGATGATGGATAAAATATTACAAGTAAAGTGATTAAAATAGGGTCAGGTACATAGCAAACATGCAGTCAATTTTAGTTATTAAATCACATACACACACACACACAACAAAACATGAAGCATGCTTTCTCTTTTTTTTTTTTTTTTTTCATCTCTTCTGGCTGCCACTGTGAAATAGCATGAAGAATCATTACTACTCAAATGTTCATTGTTGGAAGAATAGCATGTGCTGCAAGGATGCTGCCTGTAGATGCCTCCATGGGGTCCAAATGACAGGCTGTGAAAGTGAAGCTGGATTCTGTTTATTGGGTAGGCTGACCAGAACTCGGAGTGGAAGGAGTCATGGGAGTTGGTTTATTACACCTATCATTCCTCTCGTTCTCTTGACCCATTTCCTAACTTCCCCATAACATTATCTACTGTCCAAATTATGAAACCAACCCTCTTATGTATATTTGTGATTTCATTGTAAGCCAATGTTACTGTGGATACATGTGCGGTATAAGTCTGTGTGTGGGATGAGTGGGGGTATTTTATTCATGAGCAGTTTTCAGCTTCAGGTCAGTCAATAAAAATACATGTTTTTTTAATCTCTTAAGTTATACTGTCATATTTATACCTATATTTTACTCCAACTGTAACAAGGTAAACTCTCTTTCATATTGGAAAATCAAAAATGTATGTCCCAGAGTTCTTAGAACAAAAACTTTCACACTGAAAAGACTGATGGGAGACAATTTTCCATGGGTCTCTCACAAGTCTGCATGTCTTGTATCAGATTTTGTTCCAGAATATTTTTACAAGGATGTTTGTATAGCAAATAATCTTGAAAGATTAGAGATAGTGTTTTTCTCCAGGTAGAAAGCAGATTTGTTTCCTTATCAGGATACTAAAGAATTAAAGAGAATGTCTTTCTTCAGGGAAAAAGTTGGGACAGTTTTCTTGCAACCCATAAAAATATTAGGATTTCCTAAGAAACCTGATATTTTCCACTGTGATGCAAACCCACTGTATAAGTCTACCCAGATCATTCTCCATGACCACAGGAGTGAGGAAGCAAGAAAAATTGATGCGAACATGAAGTTTCTGCTGCTTGCTGTGCCATAAGTAATAAAGTTCCTTGTTTCTGACCCAGGAATCTTGGGACTTTTGGCATTATCCATAACTGCTGCCTGTATCCATGAAACAAGTTACCTTGCAAATATGGTAAAATCTTAGACCCTTGATAGTTCTTGACAAGGACTCAAAAATTCTAAATAGATTGACTTATTTTTCTAGCACACAGGATACAAAGAACCAGTTTGAAAGTATTAAATTCTTAAATTTGCATTATACATATATCATATTAGTTTTCACATATAGACATGCAAATTTCCTTGTTTTGTATCCCAATCACTTAGCAATAGTTTAGAGTAACCTAAAAGTTTAGGACAGATGTGTTCTGCTACAGCGTCTGACTTCACTCCAGAAAACTAAAGAACATTATGTACTTACGCTCTGTTAACAATTCAAGAAAATGAGGCTATATGTACTTACCTCTATAGCTCATCCTCCCCTCTTCCACTGATGAATAAATACAATGTATATTCAACAATCATTGCAAGTTTAATTACGTGATGAAGGACAAGGGAGCTTATTCACTAGAAATTATTGTTCTAGTAGAAGATGAATCATGTGATGTGATTGCTTTAATAAATAAAAACTGGTGGCCTATGGATTATACCCAAATAAATAAAAATCTTCCAGGAATATATTCAAAAGCATCAAATTTACCCTATATGTTGCCCAAGTAATGTCTATGATTTGATATATGAGTGAACAGAAGACAAGAAATACGTACATGGAATGAATAATTATTATTAAAACCTTAACACAAGAAATTAAGGCTTTAATTAACTGAACCCTTCACTGCAACAGAAACATGAGCAGTCTTAAAACAAGAATCATTCTTGTTACGACAGGCCTCCAAACAAATATTGAGCTTTTCTTTCCTTCAAAGGAGATTTTGAAATGTAGGTTGCAAATTACTCAAAAAATTTCTAATACAAGGGATACAGTCTGCATGTAGAGGTGGCTGATGTTTTGTGGTTTTGTCTCTTGAATTAGCCTAATGCCGTTTTCATTATTAGAAATGATTTTATCAGTGAATATTATATGGATAATATAGATCTTTGTCCACATGGATTGACTATAAATACAAATAATGATACGGTGAAACGTTAACATTGTCAATAATGCATAGTCTCGTAGAATTATGCTGTGTATACTTTCTTCCACAGAAAAAAATATAAATCTACTGAGCAATTGTTACTGGTCCATGCATTCTGAGCATAGCCTAATAGGGGCTGGATAGATTTTTACTCATTCATCTCTATACCTTGCTTTCTATGCCTGTGACCATTAGTCTTTATGATTCAGCTACTTTGAGATATCTTGATATCATTAGCATGGTGGTCCACTAGGTTGAATTTAAAGTATGTGCTATTTACAAAAAGAACAAGACTAGGCCTCATTATCTGTTTTTTTTTTCTTTGACCTTTTTTTTTTTTTTTTTTTTTGCTTTAGAGAAAAAGAAAATAATAATCTTAGCACACAGGTGTTTTTGAGATGTTGTTTGGTTAGTTCTGCATATGTGGCTTCTGTTTACAACCTCTGAAATCAGCCTGCCCTTCGGATAGACACCTGCCACCCTACCTGGAGCGAAGATGCACATGTGATCTCTCTCCACCATCTCAGCCAAATGCATGCTGAGTCACTAGCTGAGTGTCAGACTAGATCCTTGCTCAGAGGTACCTGCTACAAAATTGCTAATTAATAATTTTCAGTTCTTTGTGCCTAAAAACAAAGAGTTAGGTTTTAGTTTAAAGGGAAATTGAAAGCAATATCTCATCAGGAAAGCATTGGAATTGAAATCCAATGACGAGAATATAATATGATGTTGAAGGTAGATTTGTCAATTTTTTAAAAAATCTTGATATGGAGAAGGGAAAGAGTGACTCAATTGTCTGCTTTCTAAATTTGGACCCCAGAAGTCACAGTGACCTTTGAAATGCTTCTGTGTGCAGACAACCTGGCTGCTGTCCAGCCCTTCCACCCATGATGCAGACAGGGATCTGGGGTACTCAGACTTTAAGGCAGTGCAGAGAAGACTGGAATAAAAATTTCTTTTCTCAAATTCCATAGCTACTGTTGAAATTTTATCCTCGTTGCTCAAATGCCTGAATTCATTCTTTTTCTTGCTGCCCAGATCTGTTTCCTCATCCTTCAGACCACAGTCCCAAAGCCCAAGCCTGAATTCCAAAGTCAGTACTTGCCTACCACCCATTCCAGAACACTGGACTCTGGACCCAGTCAGTTGGTCTGAATCTATGGAACTTTCTTTAGCTTAATTTTCAGCATTGCTCCATGCCTGGGTAGACACACAGAATTCGCCCATGGCTTCCTAATTTTGTCTGTCTGATACGTGACAACTGCCTAGTACCTCATGACTAGTCTCTAAGAAAACACCTTGTTAAATAAATGTGGTTTGGCAACACAGTCTTAATAATTCAACAAATTGAAAGCAACTGCCCACCATAATTAGAAATGTTGTGATTAAAACTCAGTTAGGACTTACTTCTAGTCAGACATGCTTCTTGTTTTCCTAGGGAATTCCTTGTTTGATTACAATAGCAATAACTTTAGAAATTGTGATATTAGAAAAAGATGATGTGATAAGTATTTGATTAGATATTTAAGTCCTAGATTATTAAACCTTTATTTTTCAAACTGAATGAATTTTATATTTTATACACATATCTGATGGTTGTATTTTAGTAGGTAAAGAGGGTCACCATTAGTATATGTTAGAAATAGACAATTCATTTATCAGCAATGGTCTAAGCAAAACCGGTGTGCCTGGCGCTATGCTGGATGCTAGGAAAATAGTTGTGGGCATAATTTGCTACCTCTCAAGAGCTCATAACCTAATCAAGAAGGGCTGTATTGAGCGAAAATAATTGCTTTCTTCTAGAGAGTAGTAAATATGCCATGTATATTTATATCCTCCTCGTTTACTACCTGCAGCAGCATGCTTACATGTGCCAGGCTCATTACACAATTTTACTTAGCCTACAATCAAGAAACAGACTGATTTTTAAAAATCATGAAAGTAAGAAAAATGACCTACTTTTTATATTCTAATAATGAGATTACCTTCTCAATAAAACCTGTAAACAATGTAATGATTCACTGAGCAAATACTACACATATTTCCAGTAGTGAACAAAAGTAAGATATGTAAATCATTCTCAATAAGTATGTAACATCATTGGACAAAAGCCAACAGTCATAGTCATGAAAGCTATAGAAATGCTAGAAAAGGTTCACATAGTAAAAGATAGCATCAAGTTGGCCAATGACAATCAGAAAATGCAAAATGAGGTAGCTGTCGTTTGAGATTTTTAAGTGCAATTGGCATTATATGCAGATATTTCAGACAGTGGAAAGAGAATAAATCACAATGATGGGGAAATAATCTAATATTTGCAAACTGATCAATTTTGGTTTGGAAGGCTATAGAGTTCAGTGAATGATATGGTTGAGTAAAGTATTTTATGAAGAACTTTAAAGCTACTGGGAAGAGATTTTTTTAAAAATGATAACCAACGGGAAGCCATTGGTATATGTAAAAGTAAATAATAAGTTTGAAGAGAAACACACAGTGAGGGTTTTGATAGGATGGAGGCAGGAGGGTGGAGAGAGAAAATTAAAAGAGATTTGGAAAAGTTGAGTTTGTAGGCCTACTTATTATGATAAAGGATCTAATTATTGCAGCCTAAAAGAAGATGATAATGAAAAAGAAGGATTGAATCAAGAAATGGAAGGGAAATAAAATCCACAGGATGAGGTAATTGGCTGTATTTACATCCATGGAGATGGTTTCTTCTTTCCCTTCTCTTAGAATGATCCCTCCCAAAAACCGAATTTGAAGTAGTCTTTCTTGAAAATTAATATCAATAATAATTACATGATAGAGGAAATACTAGCCTCTTTCACTTGGTATATTCTTCTTCTTTGACAGCTCCATCATTTCTAGAGGTAACAAGAAA
The DNA here is from genome assembly GCF_047675955.1 of Chlorocebus sabaeus. Classification (NCBI taxonomy): domain Eukaryota; kingdom Metazoa; phylum Chordata; class Mammalia; order Primates; family Cercopithecidae; genus Chlorocebus; species Chlorocebus sabaeus. The sequence continues at coordinate 76,407,372 of NC_132917.1, read as the reverse complement.
CATTGGAAGACATTCTTATCCCTTTGGTACTAGAACAAGGATGAAATTATCTCAATATACTGCATTTGAGATTATGGTAGAAAAAGCAAAATAGGCCAGGCGCGGTGGCTCATGCCTGTAATCCCAGCACTTTGAGGGGCTGAGGTGGGTGGATCACCTGAGGTCGGGAGTTCAAGACCAACCTGACCAACATGGAGAAACCTCATCTCTACGAAAAATACAAAATTAGCTGGGCATGGTGGCACACGCCTATGATCCCACCTACTCAGGAGACTGAGGCAAGAGAATTGCTTGAATCCGGGAGGTGGAAGTTGCAGAGAGCAGAGATCGCACTACTACATTCTAGCCTGGGTGACTGAGTGAGACTCTGTCTAAAAAAAAATAAAGAAAAAGAAAAATATATGCACAGATGGGATTGAGTAAATGAGTTAAGTAAAGTGTGAGGTTCAACGTGTCATAACCTTAAAATACCAAATATTTGCCCACAAGCAGAGTATTATGCTTTATATTTTGAGTATCAACCCATTTGTCTTGCATTTTAAGATAAGTATTCAGGCATATTTTTAAAAGATCGATCCATTGGATAATGGCAATTTAGAGTAGGTGCTTTATCTCATTTAAGTAATTTTTTTCTCAGAATTCTGTGGTTTAAATATCATTTCCTGTATTTTAGGTTGAGCAATCGATAAAGCAACCGCAGTAAATTGCCACTCTGAGTGGAGACCTGGCTTCATTCGAATTGTTCATTCTCCTTTGTGACAACTTCCATATGGAAGCTCAATAATAGCCAGAGCTCTACTTCCCCAGCTGGCAAACAGCAAGCCCTCTGACGAATAGAGCTTATCTACTGAGATCCTTTGGAGATTCTCACTGAATATTTAACAAAGGGGATCATATTACCTGTGCCTCCCACACTCCAACAAAAGGTTTTTTTTTTCTTTTTTATGTCACAGAATATCTGCTCAGAAATGTTCACAGGGAACAAAGTACTATATTGTCCATGTTAAGAAAAGACCTACATGGAAATTAGGAGTGAAATAATAATTATATGATCCTTCTAATTTATAATTCAAATATCCCATTAAACAAGCACCAGAAGACTATCCAAATGAAAATTTGCTGAGTCGGCCGGGCGCGGTGGCTCAAGCCTGTTATCCCAGCACTTTGGGAGGCCGAGACGGGCGGATCACGAGGTCAGGAGATCGAGACCATCCTGGTTAACATGGTGAAACCCCGTCTCTACTAAAAAATACAAAAAACTAGCTGGGCGAGGTGGCGGGCGCCTGTAGTCCCAGCTACTCGGGAGGCTGAGGCAGGAGAATGGCGTGAACCCGGGAGGCGGAGCTTGCAGTGAGCTGAGATCCGGCCACTGCCCTCCAGACTGGGTGACAGAGCGAGACTCCGTCTCAAAAAAAAAAAAAAAAAAAAGAAAAAGAAAAAAAAAAGGAAAATTTGCTGAGTCAAATAGTATTTGACTTAAATGTCACTAAGTTCATTATACGTGGCATATTGTATGTGTCAGTTTTAATGATTTCTGTTGTTTTATTATGTAAATCAAAGCTTTTATAATAGTGGCCTATAAGGGAAGGTGGAAAGGAAACTCTTTTTGGAGGGAATTAGTGAGCCCCTCACATGCTTTATCTAGGCACATATTACATAACGTATGAAAAACATTTTCTCTCTCTTTCTAGCTCCTCAGTGAATGTCAGAACTCAGAAAGATTCTATAAAATGACCCATTATTTGAAAGATGAAGGAAATTACTCTTGGGATGGAAGTCAAGTATCTAGTATGCACACTTTTGATATTTTTTCATGTATAAACACTTTATTCATTTTATTTTTTTAATTCCTTCATGTTACACATACTATACAATGGAATCTTCTTTGTGACATCTTTGGCAGATTTTTAAAATATTGTAGAAGACCAACAGCAGCCAAAAGTGATTGCATGTTACCTTCTCTTTTTAGGGCTTGATATTTATAAATGTATTTCTATTCATCCAAAACTCTGTATATTACTAAGTGGTTCCTAAGTGGACTGTAAAACCTTTACAAACAGAGATTGTGGTCTACCCACACCTGTAGCCCTATTGCATTAGAACAATGCCTGACAAATAAATAATAGGTGCTCAATACATGCAGAAGGGGATAGATAAATTTGCATTAAATTCCTATTAAAAGCAACAGGGACCAAAGTGTTAACACTAGCTACAATACTACATTGGCTGGTGAAGCTGTCTAAAAACAGCATATTGGGTTTTCCCACCAACCCGACAGATATAGCAATTAGCAACTGATAAAAATGAACCTAATCTTAGCAGTTATTTGATGATGACCTTGTTTGTTCTGATGTTGACTCTTGGCTCATAATTCAGTGCTACAGCTTACAGCTGCAGCTTTGTGACATGTAGGGCATAATTTGGAGTTCAAAATTGTTTATCAACTTTACAAAGAAATGTGTGGCAATGAATATGAAGCTTGGAAGTGTGTGAGAACATTCTCATTTAAAATAATTGGAACAATGAAATAGTACTCAAAGGTTCAACAAATGGCAGGGAGTTTTGTTTGATATGACAAATAAGCCATTTTAAGGGTACATAAGTCACTGAAAATAATAAAGACCTCTAGGGATTTTAATCTTGTTTGTCAAGAACAGTATCACAGATGTTTTACTAAATCTGGAGAAGATAATCAGTGGCTGTAGTAAATAGAAAATGGATTAAATATTAGAGTGTTGTCTGAGATACAGTAACCTAGCACGCCAGAACATCTTGGCTTTTGAGGTGGCAGAACACGCAACGACATGACGAGATGTAATCTAAATGATGTTTCACATGAGATGTTTTTGCCTCTGGTGCTTGCTAACCACTCGGGCACAGGGACCTCGTGAAGAACTTAATCCTAACTTTATTAGTCTATGTGGTATTTCTATGGACAACCTAGAGGTCTGGTACAAGTTCTTCCCATTGTTTTTACTGTATTAAATAGCTAAGCTCCTTTTGACTTTTAAAAATGCAGCCAGCTGTGCTGTTTCTTATGATGCTTCTTGAATTGCTATTTTCTTTTGATGGAAGATTATATATTTTCCAAGAGTGATAGAAAAGTCTCAGAGATATCTAATAGGATGTCTAAAAGGATGGAAGATAATTACCGAAACCTTCCCAGGATGGAGTCCTTCTGTATATATGCTATTAAGAGGCTATTTACAATGAAGAAACTCTCAAAATACTTATTTTGACTTTCAATTTCCTTCAAAAAACCTTCCCAGAAATTTAAAAAAACAGGGAAGAAATGGTATTTTTTCTCAAATGCTCTGCAATTATGTCTCTCATTCTGTCTTTCATTTACATTGTGGCAACGCTGAGGTATATAGTGTGTGTGTTTGGGTGTTTTCCTCTAAAACCATTACACTTCTGCAATGAATTCTTTCAGAATATAACACGTTTTATATCATAACATGTGAAACAGCAAGTGAAATATTTTCTACACCCTGCTGTGGAGACACAAGAAATATCAGTTAAAAAGGATCCTAAAGTAGCAGGGAAACATCTCCCAGACCTGGAGATGTTTCAGATTTCCAAAGTTGCCAGAAATGTATTTGTCTGAAAGAGCACAGAGAGAACATTCTGTAACAACCGGTATAGTATGCAATAGAATATAACCATATTCTTGGACATCCTTAAATTTGTATTCATATGTTTCTTAGCTATTGGAAACAAAAAATAATGATAAACGTAAGCATGCTGCTGATAAATACTTGACATTCCAAAACACGGACTTTCAGTAATTAAAACAGAGTAAGTGAAATTATTTTTAATTATACACACCAACCTTAATTTAAGGAAGTAAGAAGTTTGATTTTAGTTAATAACATAGAAACCTCTATGAGATAAAGGAATGGCTGCATTGCTACCACTTAGGGATGCATTGAACTAACAAAACCCGAAGAATGAACAAGAAGCAAGGACAGATAGATTTATCCTACCCTTTCCTGTCTCCATGACAAGTTTGTGTGGAGAACTTGATAGTTAACATCTGGACTACACAATAATTACACCCATATGTTATCGGTAAATTGTTGCAAACTTTTCCCAGGGTTAATTGTTTTTATAAATTGTATATGTTGATTATGTGGTGTTACTTCCTTTTCAATTCATCATTTTCTGACCTTTATAAAGCCTTTGAATAAGTGAGCCTCTTCAAGTATTGTTGAACAGAGGTATCTGAAATCAGAAGTTTATAGTGCTGTATCTAGGTTGCAGGCTATCCTGTTGTGGCAGAGACCACTAAATGATCCCTAGTAACCACTCATCCTACTTCCTTTTGGTGACAAAACCCCAGTTTTAGTAAAGGCAGCATTTATAAGCCTTCCTTGCAGTTAGGTATGGTGTTGTGATTGAATTTTGACCAAAGGACTGAAACAATATGTTCAACTTCTAGGTCACATCCTTAAATGGAAGCTACGTGACCTTTAGTTTTATTTTCTCTCTCCCTGTGGTCTGGAATGCTGATGGGATGCTAGCGAGCCAGATTTATCTGTGTGGTCAAGGAGAATACCCTCAGAAAAGACAGAGCAATAAGAGAGAAGAAATCTGGTTGTCTAGGTGTCTTGATTAAGAAGAATTAGCCTGAACAATCAATGAGCTTAGGCTTTTCATTATGAGCATGTAAACCCCAAATAATTTTTTTATCTTGTTTAAGTTACTGTCATTTGATTTCTGTTAACACAGACAAGCAGGCTGGGCACGGTGGCTCACGCTGGTAATCCCAGCACTTTGGGAGGCTGAGGCGGGTTGATTACTTGAGGCTAACATTTCTCGAGCAGATGGCCAACATGGTAAAACCCCATCTCTACTAAAAATGTAAAAATGTGGTGGGCATGCTAGCATGTGCCTGTAATCCCAGCTAGCCGGGAGGCTGAAGTATGAGAATTGCTTGAGCCTGGGAAGCAGGCAGTGAGGTGAGATCATGACACCGCACTCCAGCCTGGGCAACAGAGCAAGACTCTCAAGGAAAGGAAAGGAAAGGAAAGGAAAGGAGAGGAGAGGAGAGGAGAGGAGAGGAGAGGAGAGGAGAGGAGAGGAGAGGAGAGGGGAGGGGAGGAGAGGGGAGGGGAGGGGAGGGGAGGGGAGGGGAGGGGGGGGGAGGGGAGGGGAGGGGAGGGGGAGGGGAAGGAGGGGAGGGGAGGGGAGACTAATATCTTGTACTAACTTTTAGAATTTGCCTGAAAAATGCAAAAAACTTATAAAAAGTAGGAAGGATCATCTTCATTAACCAATTTTTACACACCTATGAACAGACAGGTACTTTATGGTGCCCACAAAAGCACAGGTAGAGCATGCTTTATCATGGGGAAGAGATACATAAATTCAAGCTAAAACTTTTACTGTGAGTAAGCATCAATTAAAGGCTGGCAGTTTCTTCTCTTAAGACACACACAAAATGGCTGTGGAGATATGACTAATTCAAATGAAAACTTGGAGTAATAAAAATTGCATAACCTCAAATGCTCATGAATATCCGATGGAGGTTGATGTCCTTGACTGAAAGAAGATGTAAAGGAGGAAGTGGCCAGTGACACTGATGCAATCAGAGAGCCTCAATGTGACAAAGAAAATAACACATTTTGAATGACTTTTAGAATTGTGACTGAAGCACAATCCTAAATGTAGTCGGGGAGCAATTAGTTTATTGCAGAGAAGCATAGCTTGGAGACTATTCTGTTTTCATGGGGGCAAGGCACTATTGTTTGGTCACAAAGTCAAAGCCTGTGGATATATTCTCGAACTTTCCAAGTTCTTGCACAGGCTCCCTTTGGCTTGGATTTCTGATGTAGCATCAATAAATATTCTATTAGCAAGATCTGCAAAGAAGCAACAGCCTTGTCTTAATTAGCAAAACATATTAAACCTTCCACTGACGATCCTAATATATAGTCAGTCACTGCACAGAAATTGGTGAAGATATTTTGTCTCATTCTGCTACATAATTAAAAATTTTCTTTGATATACATAAAACTTATGACAACTAGAGTATAAGCTAAAAGTTTTAAAATTCTACCCTACTTTATATGGATTCAATATAAAGTTAGAGCATTTTGGACCCCAAAAAGGTAGTTTGGGAAATATAAAACAAAAATTGTATAATCTACCTATTAATTCTGCCACTTGCCTCTTGCCCCTTGGGAGTATAATATCTGGGGGAAAATGTATTTATTTCAAATGAGAAGGGAAAATAAAATGCATTATGTTTATAATTTACCTGGTACTTTTCCAAGTGCCTTCTTAGTTAGCAAATCAATTGATTGACTGATCTTTTGAAAATAGTGGTGGTTATGTAACACAGGGACATAGTTATGGCAGTTAGTGGAAGTGTTTCAAATAGGACTTACAGAAATGTTATCTTCCTTATATATTTAATATATAATTATTTAATATATTTTGCCTAGTTAAAACAAGGATGTTACTTCTTTGCAGATCTTGCTAATAGAAAATGTATTGATGCTGCATCAGATATCCATGCCAAAGGCAACCTGTGCAAGAACTTGGAAAGGTCGAGAATGAATCTACAGGCCTTGACTTTGTGATCAAACAATAATCAGAGAAGAATGATCCTGCAGGTGATCTTCACCTTGGCAATTTTCATTATTTCTGCCTGGAATACAGTCAGTCTTAATACATGGGGTTAAAGTGACCATCTTTGGACCAAAAAAACAACAGAGCCATGTTAAGGATGGCAGTGCAGGACGTTAGAAAGAGCCCTGATACTCTTCCTTAGCTGCTGCATTAACTTGCAGTTGTCTGCTTCTGGACTTTGTGTCACCATAAGCAATAAGCCCATTCCTGGTTCAAGCTACTAGCATCAAGTTTATATTAATTTTATTTACAGGTGAAGGTCAAAACATATTTATATCAGGGAAATTATATTCCAATGATTATTTTCATTATTTCTTCTCCTCCTTTCTTCTGTAAATATTCATTCAAGAAAACATTAAAATATAGTTTGAACACCTAGTATATTTCAGGTCTGTACAGTCCTTTATAATTAACATGCAACTGTTAACTAATTTTTTCTCTTCATCAAGCTTACTTTCTAATAGAAAAGATAGACCATAAATAAGTGAAAAAATGATAATGTGGTTTCAAATCATGTTAAAAACTGTAAAGAGAATACAAAAGGGCAAAGTGTCCAAGGATGGTGGTGGAGGGGTGGTAGACAAGGAAGTGGTATTCAGATAGAAGGGCATCTCTTATGGGGGACAGTCGAGCAAAATCCTGACCAATAAAGAGTAATAAACATTTATTTAAAGAGGAGCTAAAGCACGAAGAACAGCAAATGTAAAAGCCTAAGGCATAGCTAAACTGGACATATTTAAAGAATAACAAAAATCTCTGTCGTTAGATATTATAAGGAAAAATATGGTAGAAGATGAGGATAAGAGATTTTACTAGTCTTCTCTTAAGCCCTGCCTTATATCCTCTTGGGCAGAAAAATGAAGCAAAAAAAGAATGACTCAGTGACTTCCAAAGGGGGTAAGTTTTGAGCGGGTAGCCAGAGAAGTCTTATGGAGATGACATTTAAATGGAGATCTCAATGAGGCAAGAGAGCAAATCGTTTGGATATCTCAGAGAAGTGTTTCCCAAGAAGGAACAGCAGAAGCAAAACCCTGAGGCAGAAGTTTTCTTGACAAATTCAAGAAACCAAAAGGAGCTTGGTCCACTTGGAGTGAAATAAGGGTTAAGGAGATGTAGGAGAAGAGAGAAGAGTCAGAGAGGCATCCGGGGTCTGGAGGCTGTTGAAAGGACTTCAGATTTTACACTGAGGGAGATGGAAATCTGTTGGAGATTTTGAACACAAGAGTGAAATAAACTTCAGTTTTAAAAGAACCATTCTGAATGCTGGACTGAAAATAGACTCTAGAGGGTCATGTAGCAACAGGAAATCAGTCAAAAAACCATTGCAATCAGCCAGGATATAACAATTCTACTGATATTTTATTTAATTTTATTATCTTTACATTTATAAACTTTATTTATACTCTGATTTACAGATGTCTTTTTTTTTTTTTTATTTCAAACTGATCAACTCCATATGTATTGAAATTCCCAACCTGCTAGATATTGCTTCTATCAAGCCCGGGGCGATGGCTCACACCTGTAATCCCAGCACTTTGGGAGGCCGAGGTGAGTGGATCACGAGGTCAGGAGATCAAGACCATCCTGGCCAATATGGTGAAACCTCTGTCTCTACTAAAAATACAAAAAATGTGTCGGGTGCGGTGGCTCATGTATGTAATCCCAGCACTTTGGGAGGCGGTGGCAGGCAGGTCATGTGGGCAAGAGATTGAGACCATCCTGGCCAACATGGTGAAACCCTGTCTCTACTAAAAATACAAAAATTAGCGGGGCATGGTGGCGGGCACCTGTAGTCCCAGCTATTCGGGAGGCTGAGGCAGGAGAATTGCTTGAACCGGGGAGGCGGAGCTTGCAGCGAGTGGAGACGGCGCCACTGCACTCTAGCCTGGTGATAGAGCGAGACTCCATCTCAAAAAAAAAAAAAAAAAAAGAAAAAATTAGCCAGTCATGGCATCTTTAGTCCTAGCTACCTGGGAGTCTGAGACAGGAGAATTGCTTGAACCAGGGAGGCAGAGGTTGCAGTGAGCCAAGACAGAGCCACCGCACTGCACTCC